>NW_027458069.1:300000-425104 GCF_050624435.1 Tenrec ecaudatus
TAGCCTTAGCCTAAGCCTAGGGGTGCCCTAGCCTTAGTCTAAGCCTAGGGGTGCCCTAGCCTAAGCCTATGGGTGCCCTAGCCTAAACCTAGGTGTGCCCTAGCCTTAAGCTAGGGGAGCCCTAGCCATAGCCTAAGCCTAGGGGTGCCCTAGCCTAAGCCTAGGGGTGCCCTAGCCTTAGGCTAGGGGAGCCCAATCCTTAGCATAAGCCTAGGGGTGCCCTAGCCTAAGCCTAGAGGTGCCCTAGCCTTATCCTAAGTCTAGGCGTGCCCTAGCCTAAGCCTAGGGGTGCCCTAGCCTGAGCCTACGGGTGCCCTAGCCTGAGCCTATGGGTGCTCTAGGTTAAGCCTAGGGGTGCCCTAGCCTAAGCCTAGGGATGCCCTGGCCTAAGCCTAGGGGTGCCCTGGCCTAAGCCTAGGGGTGCCCTGGCCTAAGTCTAGGGGTGCCCTGCACTAAGCCTGGGGGAGCCTTAGCCTAAGCCTAGGGGTGCCCTAGCCTAAGCCTAGGGGTGCCCTAGCCTGAGCCTACGGGTGCCCTAGCTTTAGGCTAGGGCAGCCCTAGCCTTAGTCTAGCCTAGGATTGCCCTAGCCTAAACCTAGGGGTGCCATAGCCTGAGCCTAGGGGTGCCCTAGGTTAAGCCTAGGGGTGCCCTAGCCTAAGCCTAGGGATGCCCTGGCCTAAGCCTAGGGGTGCCCTGGCCTAAGTCTAGGGGTGCCCTGGCCTAAGCCTAGGGGTGCCCTGCCCTAAGCCTGGGGGAGCCCTAGCCTAAGCCTAGGGGTGCCCTAGCCTAAGCCTAGGGGTGCCCTAGCCTAAGCCTAGGGGTGCCCTAGACTAAGCCTAGGGGTGCCCTAACCTTATGCTAGGGGAGCCCTAGCCTTAACCTAAGCCTAGGGGTGCCCTAGCCTAAGCCTATGGGTGACCTAGCCTGAGGCTAGGGGAGCCCTAGTCTTATCCTAAGTCTAGGGGTGCCCTAGGCTAAGCTTAGGGTTGCCCTAGCCTGAGCCTAGGGGTGCCCTAGCCAGAGCCTAGGCGTGCCATAGCCTGAGTCTAGGGGTGCCCTAGCCTGAGGCTAGGGGAGCCGTAGCATTAGCCTAAGCCTAGCGGTGCCCTACCCTAAGCCTAGGGTGCCCTAGCCTAAGCCTAGGGTGCCCTAGCCTTAGGCTAGGGGAGCCCTAGCCTTAGCCTAAGCCTAGGGGTGCCCTAGCCTTAGCCTAAGCCTAGGGGTGCCCTAGCCTAAGTCTAGGGGTGCCCTAGCATAAGCCTAGGGGTGCCAAGCCTTAGGCTAGGGGAGCCCTAGCCTTAGTCTAAGCCTAGGGGTGCCCTAACCTAAGCCTAGGGGTACCCTAGCCTAAGCCTAGGGCTGCCCTAGCCTTAGGCTAGGGGAGCCCTAGCCTTAGCCTAAGCCTAGGGGTGCCCTAGCCTTAGTCTAAGCCTAGGGGTGCCCTAGCCTTAGTCTAAGCCTAGGGGTGCCCTAGCCTAAGCCTAGGGGTGCCCTAGCCTTAGGCTAGGGGAGCCCTAGCCTTAGCCTAAGCCTAGGGGTGCCCTAGCCTAAGCCTAGGGGTGCCCTAGCCTAAGCCTATGGGTGCCCTAGCCTTAGGTTAGGGGAGCCCTAGCCATAGCCTAAGCCAAGGGGTGCCCTAGCCTAAGCCTAGGGGTGCCATAGCCTGAGCCTAGGGGTGCCCTAGCCTAAGCCTAGGGGTGCCCTAGCCCAAGCCTTGGGGTGCCCTAGCCTAAGCCTAGTTGTGCCTTAGCCTAAGCCTAGGGGTGACCTAGCCTTATCCTAAGCCTAGGGGTGCCCTATGCTCAGGCTAGGGGTGCCCTAACCTAAGCCTAGGAGTGCCCTAGCCTAAGCCTAGGGGTGCCCTAGCCTTAGGCTAGTGGAGCCCTAGCCTTAGCCTAAGCCTAGGGATGCCCTAGCCTAAGCCTAGGGGTGCCCTAGCCTAAGCCTAGGGGTGCCCTAGCCTAAGCTTAGGGGTGCCCTAGCCTTAGGTTAGGGGAGCCCTAGCCTTAACCTAAGTCTAGGGGTGCCCTAGCCTTAGGCTAGGGGAGCCCTAGCCTTATCCTAAGTCTAGGGGTGCCCTAGCCTAAGCTTAGGTGTGCCCTAGCCTGAGCCTAGGGGTGCCCTAACCTGAGCCTATGGGTGCCCTAGCCTGAGGCTAGGGGAGCCCTAGCCTTAGTCTAGCCTAGGATTGCCCTAGCCTAAGCCTAAGGGTTGCCGTAGCCTGAGGCTAGGGGAGCCGTACCCTTAGACTAAGCCTAGGGGTGCCTTAGCCTAAGCCTAGGGGTGCCCTAGCCTGAACCTAGGGGTGCCCTAGCCTAAGCCTAGGGGTGCCCTAGCCTTAGGTTAGGGGAGCCCTAGCCTTAGCCTAAGCCTAGGGGTGCCCTAGCCTTAGCCTAAGCCTAGGGGTGCCCTAGCCTAAGCCTAGGGGTGCCCTAGCCTTAGGCTAGGGGAGCCCAATCCTTAGCCTAAGCTTAGGGGTGCCCTAGCCTAAGCCTAGGGGTTCCCTAGCCTTAAGTTAGGGGAGCCCTAGCCTTAGCCTAAGCCTAGGGGTGCCCTACCCTTAGCCTAAGCCTAGGGGTGCCCTAGCCTAAGCCTATGGGTGCCCTAGCCTAAGCCTAGGTGTGCCCTAGCCTTAGGCTAGGGGAGCCCTAGCCTTAGCCTAAGCCTAGGGGTGCCCTAGCCTAAGCCTAGGGGTGCCCTAGCCTTAGGGTAGGGGAGCCCAATCCTTAGCATAAGCCTAGGGGTGCCCTAGCCTAAGCCTAGGGGTGCCCTAACCTTAGGCTAGGGTAGCCCTAGCCTCAGCCTCAGTCTAGGGGTGCACTAGCCTCAGCTTAGGGGTGCCCTAGCCTCAGCCTAGGGGTGCCCTAGCCTAAGCCTAGGGGTGCCGTAGCCTAAGCCTAGGGGTTTCTTAGCCTAAGCCTAGGGGTGCCCTAGCCTGAGCCTACGGGTGCACTAGCCTGAGGCTAGGGGAGCCCTAGCCTTAATCTAGCCTAGGATTGCCCCAGCCTAGCCTAGGGGTGCCATAGCCGGAGTTTAGGGGTGCCCTAACCTGAGGCTAGTGGAGCCGTAGCCTTAGTCTAAGCCTAGGGGTGCCCTAGCCTAAGCCTAAGGGTGCCCTAGCCTAAGCCTAGGGGTACCCTAGCCTAAACCTAGGGGTGACCTAGCCAAAGCCTAGGGGTTCCCTAGCCTAAGCCTAGGGGTGCCCAAGCCTTAGGTTAGGGGAGCCCTAGCCTTATCCTAAGTCTAGGGGTGCCCTAGCCTAAGCCTAGGGGTGCCCTAGCCTCAGCCTAGGGGTGCCCTAGCTGAGCCTATGGGTGCCCTAGCCTGAGGCTTGAGGACCCCTAGCGTTAGTCTAGCCTAGGATTGCCCTAGCCTAAGCCTAGGCGTGCCATAGCCTGAATCTAGGGGTGCCCTAGCCTGAGGCTAGGGGAGCTGTACCATTAGCCTAAGCCTAGGGGTGCCCTACCCTAAGCCTAGGGGTGCCCTAGCCTGAGCCTAGGGGTGCCCTAGCCTTAGGCTAGGGGAACCCTAGCCTTAGCCTAAGCCTAGGGGTGCCCTAGCCTTAGCCTAAGCCTAGGGGTGCCCTAGCCTAAGTCTAGGAGTGCCCTAGCATAAGCCTAGGGGTGCCCAAGCCTTAGGCTAGGGCAGCCCTAGCCTTAGCCTAAGCCTAGGGGTGCCCTAGCCTAAGCCTAGGGGTGCCCTAGCCTAAGCCTAGGGGTGCCCATCCTAAGCCTAGGGGTGCCCTAGCCTAAGCCTAGGGGTGCCCTAGCCTAAGCCTAGGGGTGCCCTAGCCGAAGCCTCGGGGTGCCCTAGCCTTAGGCTATGGGTGCCCTAGCCTTAGGCTAGGGTAGCCCTAGCCTTATCCTAAGCCTAGGGGTTCCCTAGCCTCAGCTTAGGGGTGCCCTATCCTCAGCCTAGGGGTACCCTAACCTAAGCCTAGGGGTGCCCTAGCCTAAGCCTAGGGGTGCCCTAGCCTAAGCCTAGTTGTGCCTTAGCCTAAGCCTAGGGGTGACCTACCCTTAGCCTAAGCCTAGGGGTGCCCTATCCTTAGGCTAGGGGTGCCCTAGCCTAAGCCTAGGGGTGCCCTAGCCTAAGCCTAGGGGTGCCCTAGCCTTAGGCTAGGGGAGCCCTAGCCTTAGCCTAAGCCTAGGGGTGTCCTAGCCTAAGCCTAGGGGTGCCCTAGCCTAAGCCTAGGGGTGCCCTAGCCTAAGCCTAGGGGTGCCCTAGCCTTAGGCTAGGGGAGCCCTAGCTTTATCCTAAGTCTAGGGGTGCCCTAGCCTAAGCCTAGGTGTGCCATAGCCTGAGCTTAGGGGTGCCCTAGACTGAGGCTAGGGGAGCCGTACCCTTAGCCTAAGCCTAGGGGTGCCTTAGCCTAAGCCTAGGGGTGCCCTAGCCTGAGCCTAGGGGTGCCCTAGCCTTAGGTTAGGGGAGCCCTAGCCTTAGCCTAAGCCTAGGGGTGCCCTAGCCTTAGCCTAAGCATAGGATTGCCCTAGCCTAAGCCTAGGCGAGCCCTAGCATGAGGCTAGGGGAGCCGTACCCTTAGCCTAAGCCTAGGGGTGCCTTAGCCTAAGCCTAGGGGTGCCCTAGCCTGAGCCTAGGGGTGCCCTAGCCTTAGGTTAGGGGAGCCCTAGCCTTAGCCCAAGCCTAGGGGTGCCCTAGCCTTAGCCTAAGCCTAGGGGTGCCCTATCCTAAGCCTAGGGGTGCCCTATCCTAAGCCTAGGGGTGCCTTAGCCTAGGCTAGGGGAGCCCTAGCCTTAGCCTAAGCTTAGGGGTGCCCTAGCCTAAGCCTAGGGGTGCCCTAGCCTTAGGTTAGGGGAGCCCTAGCCTTAGCCTAAGCCTATGGGTGCCCTAGCCTTAGCCTAAGCCTAGAGGTGCCCTAGCCTAAGCCTATGGGTGCCCTAGCCTAAGCCTAGAGGTGCCATAGCCTTAGGCTAGGGGAGCCCTAGCCTTAGCCTAAGCCTAGGTGTGCCCTAGCCTAAGCCTAGGGGTGCCCTAGCCTAAGCCTAGAGGTGCCCTAGCCTAAGCCTAGGGGTGCCCTAGCCTAAGCCTAGGGGTGCCCTAGCCTAAGCCTAGGGGTGCCCTAGCCTAAGCCTAGGGGTGCCCTAGCCTAAGCCTAGGGGTGTCCTATCCTAAGCCTAGGGGTGCCCTAGCCTTTGGCTAGGGGTGCCCTAACCTTAGGCTAGGGTAGCCCTAGCCTTATCCTAAGACTAGGGGTTCCCTAGCCTCAGCTTAGGGGTGCCCTATCCTCAGCCTAGGGGTGCCCTAACCTAAGCCTAGGGGTGCCCTAGCCTAAGGCTAGAGGTACCCTAGCCTAAACCTAGGGGTCACCTAGCCAAAGCCTAGGGGTTCCCTAGCCTAAGCCTAGGGGTGCCCTAGCCTTAGGCTAGGGGAGCCCTAGCCTTATCCTAAGTCTAGGGGTGCCCTAGCCTAATCTTAGGGGTACCCTAGCCTGAGCCTAGGGGTGCCCTAGCCTGAGCCTATGGGTGCCGGAGCCGGAGGCTTGAGGACCCCTAGCGTTAGTCTAGCCTAGGATTGCCCTAGCCTAAGCCTAGGCGTGCCATAGCCTGAGTCTAGGGGTGCCCTAGCCTGAGGCTAGGGGAGCCGTAGCATTAGCCTAAGCATAGGGGTGCCCTACCCTAAGCCTAGGGGTGCCCTAGCCTGAGCCTAGTGGTGCCCTAGCCTTAGGCTAGGGGACCCTTAGCCTTAGCCTAAGCCTAGGGGTGCCCTAGCCTTAGCCTAAGCCTAGGGGTGCCCTAGCCTCAGCTTAGGGGTGCCCTATCCTCAGCCTAGGGGTGCCCTAACCTAAGCCTAGGGGTGCCCTAGCCTAAGCCTAGGGGTGCCCTAGCCTAAGCCTAGTTGTGCCTTAGCCTAAGCCTAGGGGTGACCTAGCCTTAGCCTAAGCCTAGAGGTGCCCTATCCTTAGGCTACGGGTGCCCTAGCCTAAGCCTAGGGGTGCCCTAGCCTAAGCCTAGGGATGCCCTAGCCTAAGCCTAGGATTGCCCTGGCCTAAGCCTAGGGGAGCCCTAGCCTGAGGCTAGGGGAGCCGTACCCTTAGCCTAAGCCTAGGGGTGCCTTAGCCTAAGCCTAGGGGTGCCCTAGCCTGAGCCTAGGGCTGCCCTAGCCTTAGGTTAGGGGAGACCTAGCCTTAGCCTAAGCCTAGGGGTGCCCTAGCCTTAGCCTAGGGGTGCCCTAGCCTTAGCTTAGGGGAGACCTAGCCTTAGCCTAAGCCTAGGGGTGCCCTAGCCTGAGCCTAGGGGTGCCCTAGCCTTAGGTTAGGGGAGACCTAGCCTTAGCCTAAGCCTAGGGGTGCCCTAGCCTTAGCCTAAGCCTAGGGGTGCCCTAGCCTAAGCCTAGGGTTGCCCTAGCCTAAGCCTAGGGATGCCCTAGCCTAAGGCTAGGGGAGCCCTAGCCCAAGGCTAGGGGAGCCCTAGCCCAAGGCTAGTTGAGCCCTAGCCCAAGGCTAGGGGAGCCCTAGACTTAGCCTAAGCATAGGGATGCCCTTGCCTAAGGCTAGGGGAGCCTTAGCCTAAGGCTAGGGGAGCCCTATCCTTAGCCTAAGCCTAGGGGTGCCCTACCCTAAGGCTAGGGGAGCCATAGCCTTATCCTAAGCCTAGGAGTGCCCTAGCCTAAGGCTAGGGGAGCCCTAGCCTTAGCCTAAGCCTAGGTGTGCCCTATCCTAAGGCTAGGGGAGCCTAGCCTAAAGTTGGGGAGTCCTAGCCTAAGGCTAGGGGAGCCCTAGCCTTATCCTAAGCCTAGGGGTGTCTTAACGTAAGGCTAGGGGAGCCCTAGCCTTAGCCTAAACCTAGGGGAGCCCTAGCCTAAGGCTGGCGGAGCCCTAGCCTTAGCCTAAGCCTAGGTGTGCCCTAGCCTAAGGTTAGGGGAGCCCTAGCCTAAGGCTAGGGGAGCACTAGCCTAAGATTAGGGGAGCCCTAGCCTAAGGCTAGGGGAGCCCTAGCCTTAGCCTAAGCCTAGGGGTGCCCGAAACTAAGGCTAGGGGAGACCTAGCCTTAGCCTAAGTCTAGGGGTTCCCTAGCCTAAGCCTAGGGGAGCCCTAGCCCAAGTCTAGGGGAGCCCTAGCCTAAGGCTATGGGATCGCTAGCCTAAGCCTAGGGGAGCCCTAGCCTTAGCCTAAGCCTAGGGGTGACATAACGTAAGGCGAGGGGAGCCCTATCCTTAGCCTAAGCCTAGGGGTGCCCTAGCCTAAGGCTAGGGGAGCCCTAGCCTTAGCCTAAGCCTAGGGGTGACCTAACGTAAGGCTAGGGGAGCCCTATCCTTAGCCTAAGCCTAGGGGTGCCCTAGCCTAAGGCTAGGGGAGCATTAGCCTAAGGCTAGGGGAGCCCTATGCTTAGCCTAAGCCTAGTTGTGCCCTAACCTAAGGTTAGGGGAGCCCTAGCCTTAGCCGAAGCCTAGGGGTGGCCTAGCCTAAGGCTAGGGGAGCCCTAGTCTTAGCCTAAGCCTAGGGGTGCCCTAACCTAAGGCTAGGGGAGCCTAGCCTAAAGCTAGGCGAGTCCTAGCCTAAGGCTAGAGGAGCCCTAGCCCTAGCCTAAACCTAGGGGAGCCCTAGCCTAAGGCTGCGGAGCCCTAGCCTTAGTCTAGCCTAGGATTGCCCTAGCCTAAGCCTAGGGGTGCCATAGCCTGAGCATAGGGGTGCCCTAGGTTAAGCCTAGGGGTGCCCTAGCCTAAGCCTAGGGATGCCCTGGCCTAAGCCTAGGGGTGCCCTGGTCTAAGCCTAGGGGTGCCCTGGCCTAAGCCTAGGGGTGCCCTGACCTAAGCCTGGGGGAGCCCTAGCCTAAGCCTAGGGGTGCCCTAGCCTAAGCCTAGGGGTGCCCTAGCCTAAGCCTAGGGGTGCCCTAGCCTAAGCCTAGGGGTGCCCTAACCTTATGCTAGGGGAGCCCTAGCCTTAACCTAAGCCTAGGGGTGCCCTAGCCTAAGCCTAGGGGTGACCTAGCCTGAGGCTAGGGAAGCCCTAGCCTTAGCCTAAGCCTAGGGGACCCCTAGTCTTATCCTAAGTCTAGGGGTGCCCTAGGCTAAGCCTAGGGGTGCCCTAGCCTGAGCCTAGGGGTGCCCTAGCCAGAGCCTAGGCGTGCCATAGCCTGAGTCTAGGGGTGCCCTAGCCTGAGGCTAGGGGAGCCGTAGCATTAGCCTAAGCCTAGCGGTGCCCTACCCTAAGCCTAGGGGTGCCCTAGCCTGAGCCTAGGGTGCCCTAGCCTTAGGCTAGGGGAGCCCTAGCCTTAGCCTAAGCCTAGGGGTGCCCTAGCCTTAGCCTAAGCCTAGGGGTGCCCTAGCCTAAGTCTAGGGGTGCCCTAGCATAAGCCTAGGGGTGCCCAAGCCTTAGGCTAGGGGAGCCCTAGCCTTAGCCTAAGCCTAGGGGTGCCCTAGCCTAAGCCTAGGGGTACCCTAGCCTAAGCCTAGGGCTGCCCTAGCCTTAGGCTAGCGGAGCCCTAGCCTTAGCCTAAGCCTAGGGGTGCCCTAGCCTTAGTCTAAGCCTAGGGGTGCCCTAGCCTTAGTCTAAGCCTAGGGGTGCCCTAGCCTAAGCCTAGGGGTGCCCTAGCCTAAGCCTAGGGGTGCCCTAGCCTTAGGCTAGGGGAGCCCTAGCCTTAGCCTAAGCCTAGGGGTGCCCTAGCCTAAGCCTAGGGGTGCCCTAGCCTAAGCCTATGGGTGCCCTAGCCTTAGGTTAGGGGTGCCCTATCCTCAGCCTAGTAGTGCCCTAGCCTAAGCCTAGGGGTGCCCTAGCCCAAGCCTAGGGGTGCCCTAGCCTAAGCCTAGTTGTGCCTTAGCCTAAGCCTAGGGGTGACCTAGCCTTATCCTAAGCCTAGGGGTGCCCAACCTCAGCTTAGGGGTGCCCTATCCTCAGTCTAGGGGTGCCCTAGCCTAAGCCTAGGGGTGCCCTAGCCCAAGCCTAGGGGTGCCCTAGCCTAAGCCTAGTTGTGCCTTAGCCTAAGCCTAGGGGTGACCTAGCCTTATCCTAAGCCTAGGGGTGCCCTATGCTCAGGCTAGGGGTGCCCTAGGCTAAGCCTAGGAGTGCCCTAGCCTAAGCCTAGGGGAACCCTAGCCTTAGGCTAGGGGAGCCCTAGCCTTAGCCTAAGCCTAGGGATGCCCTAGCCTAAGCCTAGGGGTGCCCTAGCCTAAGCCTAGGGGTGCCCTAGCCTAAGCTTAGGGGTGCCCTAGCCTTAGGTTAGGGGAGCCCTAGCCTTAACCTAAGTCTAGGGGTGCCCTAGCCTTAGGCTAGGGGAGCCCTAGCCTTATCCTAAGTCTAGGGGTGCCCTAGCCTAAGCCTAGGTGTGCCCTAGCCTGAGCCTAGGGGTGCCCTAACCTGAGCCTATGGGTGCCCTAGCCTGAGGCTAGGGGAGCCCTAGCCTTAGTCTAGCCTAGGATTGCCCTAACCTAAGCCTAGGGGTTGCCGTAGCCTGAGGCTAGGGGAGCCGTACCCTTAGACTAAGCCTAGGGGTGCCTTAGCCTAAGCCTAGGGGTGCCCTAGCCTGAACCTAGGGGTGCCCTAGCCTAAGCCTAGGGGTGCCCTAGCCTTAGGTTAGGGGAGCCCTAGCCTTAGCCTAAGCCTAGGGGTGCCCTAGCCTTAGTCTAGGCCTAGGGGTGCCCTAGCCTAAGCCTAGGGGTGCCCTAGCCTTAGGCTAGGGGAGCCCAATCCTTAGCCTAAGCTTAGGGGTGCCCTAGCCTAAGCCTAGGGGTTCCCTAGCCTTAAGTTAGGGGAGCCCTAGCCTTAGCCTAAGCCTAGGGGTGCCCTACCCTTAGCCTAAGCCTAGGGGTGCCCTAGCCTAAGCATATGGGTACCCTAGCCTAAGCCTAGGTGTGCGCTAGCCTATGGCTAGGGGAGCCCTAGCCTTAGCCTAAGCCTAGGGGTGCCCTAGCCTAAGCCTAGGGGTGCCCTAGCCTTTTGCTAGGGGAGCCCAATCCTTAGCATAAGCCTAGGGGTGCCCTAGCCTAAGCCTAGGGGTGCCCTAGCCTTAGGCTAGGGTAGCCCTAGCCTTAGCCTAAGTCTAGGGGTGCACTAGCCTCAGCTTAGGGGTGCCCTAGCCTCAGCCTAGGGGTGCCCTAGCCTAAGCCTAGGGATGCCGTAGCCTAAGCCTAGGGGTTTCTTAGCCTAAGCCTAGGGGTGCCCTAGCCTGAGCCTACGGGTGCCCTAGCCTAAGCCTAGGGGTGCCCTAGCCTTAGGTTAGGGGAGCCCTAGCCTTAGCCTAAGCCTAGGGGTGCCCTAGCCTTAGCCTAGGCCTAGGGGTGCCCTAGCCTAAGCCTAGGGGTGCCCTAGCCTTAGGCTAGGGGAGCCCAATCCTTAGCCTAAGCTTAGGGGTGCCCTAGCCTAAGCCTAGGGGTTCCCTAGCCTTAAGTTAGGGGAGCCCTAGCCTTAGCCTAAGCCTAGGGGTGCGCTACCCTTAGCCTAAGCCTAGGGGTGCCATAGGCGGAGTTTAGGGGTGCCCTAACCTGAGGCTAGTGGAGCCGTAGCCTTAGTCTAAGCCTAGGGGTGCCCTAGCCTAAGCCTAAGGGTGCCCTAGCCTAAGCCTAGGGGTACCCTAGCCTAAACCTGGAGGTGACCTAGCCAAAGCCTAGGGGTTCCCTAGCCTAAGCCAAGGGGTGCCCAAGCCTTATGCTAGGGGAGCCCTAGCCTTATCCTTAGTCTAGGGGTGACCTAGCCTAAGCCTAGGGGTGCCCTAGCCTCAGCCTAGGGGTGCCCTAGCCTGAGAATAAGGGTGCCCTAGCCTTAGGCAAGGGGAGCCCTAGCCTTAGCCTAAGCCTAGGGGTGCCCTAGCCTTAGCCTAAGGCTAGGGGTGCCCTAGCCTAAGTTTAGGAGTGCCCTAGCATAAGCCTAGGGGTGCCCAAGCCTTAGGCTAGGGCAGCCCTAGCCTTAGCCTAAGCCTAGGGGTGCCCTAGCCTAAGCCTAGGGGTGCCCTAGCCTAAGCCTAGGGGTGCCCAACCTAAGCCTAGGGGTGCCCTAGCCTAAGCCTAGGGGTGCCCTAGCCTAAGCCTAGGGGTGCCCTAGCCGAAGTCTCGGGGTGCCCTAGCCTTATCCTAAGCCTAGGGGTTCCCTAGCCTCAGCTTAGGGGTGCCCTATCCTCAGCCTAGGGGTGCCCTAACCTAAGCCTAGGGGTGCCCTAGCCTAAGCCTAGGGGTGCCCTAGCCTAAGCCTAGTTGTGCCTTAGCCTAAGCCTAGGGGTGACCTACCCTTAGCCTAAGCCTAGGGGTGCCCTAGCCTAAGCCTAGGTGTGCCATAGCCTGAGCTTAGGGGTGCCCTAGACTGAGGGTAGGGGAGCCGTACCCTTAGCCTAAGCCTAGGGGTGCCTTAGCCTAAGCCTAGGGGTGCCCTAGCCTGAGCCTAGGGGTGCCCTAGCCTTTGGTTAGGGGAGCCCTAGCCTTAGCCTAAGCTTAGGGGTGCCCTAGCCTTAGCCTAAGCCTAGGATTGCCCTAGCCTAAGCCTAGGCGAGCCTTAGCATGAGGCTAGGGGAGCCGTACCGTTAGCCTAAGCCTAGGGGTGCCTTAGCCTAAGCCTAGGGGTGCCCTAGCCTGAGCCTAGGGGTGCCCTAGCTTTAGGTTAGGGGAGCCCTAGCCTTAGCCCAAGCCTAGGGGTGCCCTAGCCTTAGCCTAAGCCTAGGGGTGCCCTAGCCTAAGCCTAGGGGTGCCCTATCCTAAGCCTAGGGGTGCCCTAGCCTTAGGCTAGGGGAGCCCTAGCCTTAGCCTAAGCTTAGGGGTGCCCTAGCCTAAGCCTAGGGGTGCCCTAGCCTAAGCCTAGGGGTGCCCTAACCTTATGCTAGGGGAGCCCTAGCCTTAACCTAAGCCTAGGGGTGCCCTAGCCTAAGCCTAGGGGTGACCTAGCCTGAGGCTAGGGAAGCCCTAGCCTTAGCCTAAGCCTAGGGGATCCCTAGTCTTATCCTAAGTCTAGGGGTGCCCTAGGCTAAGCCTAGGGGTGCCCTAGCCTGAGCCTAGGGGTGCCCTAGCCAGAGCCTAGGCGTGCCATAGCCTGAGTCTAGGGCTGCCCTAGCCTGAGGCTAGGGGAGCCGTAGCATTAGCCTAAGCCTAGCGGTGCCCTACCCTAAGCCTAGGGGTGCCCTAGCCTGAGCCTAGGGTGCCCTAGCCTTAGGCTAGGGGAGCCCTAGCCTTAGCCTAAGCCTAGGGGTGCCCTAGCCTTAGCCTAAGCCTAGGGGTGCCCTAGCCTAAGTCTAGGGGTGCCCTAGCATAAGCCTAGGGGTGCCCAAGCCTTAGGCTAGGGGAGCCCTAGCCTTAGCCTAAGCCTAGGGGTGCCCTAGCCTTAGTCTAAGCCTAGGGGTGCCCTAGCCTTAGTCTAAGCCTAGGGGTGCCCTAGCCTAAGCCTAGGGGTGCCCTAGCCTAAGCCTAGGGGTGCCCTAGCCTTAGGCTAGGGGAGCCCTAGCCTTAGCCTAAGCCTAGGGGTGCCCTAGCCTAAGCCTAGGGGTGCCCTAGCCTAAGCCTATGGGTGCCCTAGCCTTAGGTTAGGGGTGCCCTATCCTCAGCCTAGTAGTGCCCTAGCCTAAGCCTAGGGGTGCCCTAGCCCAAGCCTAGGGGTGCCCTAGCCTAAGCCTAGTTGTGCCTTAGCCTAAGCCTAGGGGTGACCTAGCCTTATCCTAAGCCTAGGGGTGCCCAACCTCAGCTTAGGGGTGCCCTATCCTCAGTCTAGGGGTGCCCTAGCCTAAGCCTAGGGGTGCCCTAGCCCAAGCCTAGGGGTGCCCTAGCCTAAGCCTAGTTGTGCCTTAGCCTAAGCCTAGGGGTGACCTAGCCTTATCCTAAGCCTAGGGGTGCCCTATGCTCAGGCTAGGGGTGCCCTAGGCTAAGCCTAGGAGTGCCCTAGCCTAAGCCTAGGGGAACCCTAGCCTTAGGCTAGGGGAGCCCTAGCCTTAGCCTAAGCCTAGGGATGCCCTAGCCTAAGCCTAGGGGTGCCCTAGCCTAAGCCTAGGGGTGCCCTAGCCTAAGCTTAGGGGTGCCCTAGCCTTAGGTTAGGGGAGCCCTAGCCTTAACCTAAGTCTAGGGGTGCCCTAGCCTTAGGCTAGGGGAGCCCTAGCCTTATCCTAAGTCTAGGGGTGCCCTAGCCTAAGCCTAGGTGTGCCCTAGCCTGAGCCTAGGGGTGCCCTAACCTGAGCCTATGGGTGCCCTAGCCTGAGGCTAGGGGAGCCCTAGCCTTAGTCTAGCCTAGGATTGCCCTAACCTAAGCCTAGGGGTTGCCGTAGCCTGAGGCTAGGGGAGCCGTACCCTTAGACTAAGCCTAGGGGTGCCTTAGCCTAAGCCTAGGGGTGCCCTAGCCTGAACCTAGGGGTGCCCTAGCCTAAGCCTAGGGGTGCCCTAGCCTTAGGTTAGGGGAGCCCTAGCCTTAGCCTAAGCCTAGGGGTGCCCTAGCCTTAGTCTAGGCCTAGGGGTGCCCTAGCCTAAGCCTAGGGGTGCCCTAGCCTTAGGCTAGGGGAGCCCAATCCTTAGCCTAAGCTTAGGGGTGCCCTAGCCTAAGCCTAGGGGTTCCCTAGCCTTAAGTTAGGGGAGCCCTAGCCTTAGCCTAAGCCTAGGGGTGCCCTACCCTTAGCCTAAGCCTAGGGGTGCCCTAGCCTAAGCATATGGGTACCCTAGCCTAAGCCTAGGTGTGCGCTAGCCTATGGCTAGGGGAGCCCTAGCCTTAGCCTAAGCCTAGGGGTGCCCTAGCCTAAGCCTAGGGGTGCCCTAGCCTTTTGCTAGGGGAGCCCAATCCTTAGCATAAGCCTAGGGGTGCCCTAGCCTAAGCCTAGGGGTGCCCTAGCCTTAGGCTAGGGTAGCCCTAGCCTTAGCCTAAGTCTAGGGGTGCACTAGCCTCAGCTTAGGGGTGCCCTAGCCTCAGCCTAGGGGTGCCCTAGCCTAAGCCTAGGGATGCCGTAGCCTAAGCCTAGGGGTTTCTTAGCCTAAGCCTAGGGGTGCCCTAGCCTGAGCCTACGGGTGCCCTAGCCTAAGCCTAGGGGTGCCCTAGCCTTAGGTTAGGGGAGCCCTAGCCTTAGCCTAAGCCTAGGGGTGCCCTAGCCTTAGCCTAGGCCTAGGGGTGCCCTAGCCTAAGCCTAGGGGTGCCCTAGCCTTAGGCTAGGGGAGCCCAATCCTTAGCCTAAGCTTAGGGGTGCCCTAGCCTAAGCCTAGGGGTTCCCTAGCCTTAAGTTAGGGGAGCCCTAGCCTTAGCCTAAGCCTAGGGGTGCGCTACCCTTAGCCTAAGCCTAGGGGTGCCATAGCCGGAGTTTAGGGGTGCCCTAACCTGAGGCTAGTGGAGCCGTAGCCTTAGTCTAAGCCTAGGGGTGCCCTAGCCTAAGCCTAAGGGTGCCCTAGCCTAAGCCTAGGGGTACCCTAGCCTAAACCTGGAGGTGACCTAGCCAAAGCCTAGGGGTTCCCTAGCCTAAGCCAAGGGGTGCCCAAGCCTTATGCTAGGGGAGCCCTAGCCTTATCCTTAGTCTAGGGGTGACCTAGCCTAAGCCTAGGGGTGCCCTAGCCTCAGCCTAGGGGTGCCCTAGCCTGAGAATAAGGGTGCCCTAGCCTTAGGCAAGGGGAGCCCTAGCCTTAGCCTAAGCCTAGGGGTGCCCTAGCCTTAGCCTAAGGCTAGGGGTGCCCTAGCCTAAGTTTAGGAGTGCCCTAGCATAAGCCTAGGGGTGCCCAAGCCTTAGGCTAGGGCAGCCCTAGCCTTAGCCTAAGCCTAGGGGTGCCCTAGCCTAAGCCTAGGGGTGCCCTAGCCTAAGCCTAGGGGTGCCCAACCTAAGCCTAGGGGTGCCCTAGCCTAAGCCTAGGGGTGCCCTAGCCTAAGCCTAGGGGTGCCCTAGCCGAAGTCTCGGGGTGCCCTAGCCTTATCCTAAGCCTAGGGGTTCCCTAGCCTCAGCTTAGGGGTGCCCTATCCTCAGCCTAGGGGTGCCCTAACCTAAGCCTAGGGGTGCCCTAGCCTAAGCCTAGGGGTGCCCTAGCCTAAGCCTAGTTGTGCCTTAGCCTAAGCCTAGGGGTGACCTACCCTTAGCCTAAGCCTAGGGGTGCCCTAGCCTAAGCCTAGGTGTGCCATAGCCTGAGCTTAGGGGTGCCCTAGACTGAGGGTAGGGGAGCCGTACCCTTAGCCTAAGCCTAGGGGTGCCTTAGCCTAAGCCTAGGGGTGCCCTAGCCTGAGCCTAGGGGTGCCCTAGCCTTTGGTTAGGGGAGCCCTAGCCTTAGCCTAAGCTTAGGGGTGCCCTAGCCTTAGCCTAAGCCTAGGATTGCCCTAGCCTAAGCCTAGGCGAGCCTTAGCATGAGGCTAGGGGAGCCGTACCGTTAGCCTAAGCCTAGGGGTGCCTTAGCCTAAGCCTAGGGGTGCCCTAGCCTGAGCCTAGGGGTGCCCTAGCTTTAGGTTAGGGGAGCCCTAGCCTTAGCCCAAGCCTAGGGGTGCCCTAGCCTTAGCCTAAGCCTAGGGGTGCCCTAGCCTAAGCCTAGGGGTGCCCTATCCTAAGCCTAGGGGTGCCCTAGCCTTAGGCTAGGGGAGCCCTAGCCTTAGCCTAAGCTTAGGGGTGCCCTAGCCTAAGCCTAGGGGTGCCCTAGCCTAAGCCTAGGGGTGCCCTAACCTTATGCTAGGGGAGCCCTAGCCTTAACCTAAGCCTAGGGGTGCCCTAGCCTAAGCCTAGGGGTGACCTAGCCTGAGGCTAGGGAAGCCCTAGCCTTAGCCTAAGCCTAGGGGATCCCTAGTCTTATCCTAAGTCTAGGGGTGCCCTAGGCTAAGCCTAGGGGTGCCCTAGCCTGAGCCTAGGGGTGCCCTAGCCAGAGCCTAGGCGTGCCATAGCCTGAGTCTAGGGCTGCCCTAGCCTGAGGCTAGGGGAGCCGTAGCATTAGCCTAAGCCTAGCGGTGCCCTACCCTAAGCCTAGGGGTGCCCTAGCCTGAGCCTAGGGTGCCCTAGCCTTAGGCTAGGGGAGCCCTAGCCTTAGCCTAAGCCTAGGGGTGC
Organism: Tenrec ecaudatus; assembly: GCF_050624435.1. Classification (NCBI taxonomy): domain Eukaryota; kingdom Metazoa; phylum Chordata; class Mammalia; order Afrosoricida; family Tenrecidae; genus Tenrec; species Tenrec ecaudatus. The sequence goes on from NW_027458069.1 coordinate 315,910, forward strand.
CCTAGCCTTAGCCTAAGCCTAGGGGTGCCCTAGCCTAAGTCTAGGGGTGCCCTAGCATAAGCCTAGGGGTGCCCAAGCCTTAGGCTAGGGGAGCCCTAGCCTTAGCCTAAGCCTAGGGGTGCCCTAGCCTAAGCCTAGGGGTACCCTAGCCTAAGCCTAGGGCTGCCCTAGCCTTAGGCTAGCGGAGCCCTAGCCTTAGCCTAAGCCTAGGGGTGCCCTAGCCTTAGTCTAAGCCTAGGGGTGCCCTAGCCTTAGCCTAAGACTAGGGGTGCCCTAGCCTAAGCCTAGGGGTGCCCTAGCCTAAGCCTATGGGTGCCCTAGCCTTAGGTTAGGGGTGCCCTATCCTCAGCCTAGTAGTGCCCTAGCCTAAGCCTAGGGGTGCCCTAGCCCAAGCCTAGGGGTGCCCTAGCCTAAGCCTAGTTGTGCCTTAGCCTAAGCCTAGGGGTGACCTAGCCTTATCCTAAGCCTAGGGGTGCCCAACCTCAGCTTAGGGGTGCCCTATCCTCAGTCTAGGGGTGCCCTACCCTAAGCCTAGGGGTGCCCTAGCCCAAGCCTAGGGGTGTCCTAGCCTAAGCCTAGTTGTGCCTTAGCCTAAGCCTAGGGGTGACCTAGCCTTATCCTAAGCCTAGGGGTGCCCTATGCTCAGGCTAGGGGTGCCCTAGGCTAAGCCTAGGAGTGCCCTAGCCTAAGCCTAGGGGAACCCTAGCCTTATGCTAGGGGAGCCCTAGCCTTAGCCTAAGCCTAGGGATGCCCTAGCCTAAGCCTAGGGGTGCCCTAGCCTAAGCCTAGGGGTGCCCTAGCCTAAGCTTAGGGGTGCCCTAGCCTTAGGTTAGGGGAGCCCTAGCCTTAACCTAAGTCTAGGGGTGCCCTAGCCTTAGGCTAGGGGAGCCCTAGCCTTATCCTAAGTCTAGGGGTGCCCTAGCCTAAGCCTAGGTGTGCCCTAGCCTGAGCCTAGGGGTGCCCTAACCTGAGCCTATGGGTGCCCTAGCCTGAGGCTAGGGGAGCCCTAGCCTTAGTCTAGCCTAGGATTGCCCTAGCCTAAGCCTAGGGGTTGCCGTAGCCTGAGGCTAGGGGAGCCGTACCCTTAGACTAAGCCTAGGGGTGCCTTAGCCTAAGCCTAGGGGTGCCCTAGCCTGAACCTAGGGGTGCCCTAGCCTAAGCCTAGGGGTGCCCTAGCCTTAGGTTAGGGGAGCCCTAGCCTTAGCCTAAGCCTAGGGGTGCCCTAGCCTTAGTCTAGGCCTAGGGGTGCCCTAGCCTAAGCCTAGGGGTGCCCTAGCCTTAGGCTAGGGGAGCCCAATCCTTAGCCTAAGCTTAGGGGTGCCATAGCCTAAGCCTAGGGGTTCCCTAGCCTTAAGTTAGGGGAGCCCTAGCCTTAGCCTAAGCCTAGGGGTGCCCTACCCTTAGCCTAAGCCTAGGGGTGCCCTAGGCTAAGCCTATGGGTACCCTAGCCTAAGCCTAGGTGTGCGCTAGCCTTAGGCTAGGGGAGCCCTAGCCTTAGCCTAAGCCTAGGGGTGCCCTAGCCTAAGCCTAGGGGTGCCCTAGCCTTTTGCTAGGGGAGCCCAATCCTTAGCATAAGCCTAGGGGTGACCTAGCCTAAGCCTAGGGGTGCCCTAGCCTTAGGCTAGGGTAGCCCTAGCCTTAGCCTAAGTCTAGGGGTGCACTAGCCTCAGCTTAGGGGTGCCCTAGCCTCAGCCTAGGGGTGCCCTAGCCTAAGCCTAGGGATGCCGTAGCCTAAGCCTAGGGGTTTCTTAGCCTAAGCCTAGGGGTGCCCTAGCCTGAGCCTACGGGTGCCCTAGCCTAAGCCTAGGGGTGCCCTAGCCTTAGGTTAGGGGAGCCCTAGCCTTAGCCTAAGCCTAGGGGTGCCCTAGCCTTAGCCTAGGCCTAGGAGTGCCCTAGCCTAAGCCTAGGGGTGCCCTAGCCTTAGGCTAGGGGAGCCCAATCCTTAGCCTAAGCTTAGGGGTGCCCTAGCCTAAGCCTAGGGGTTCCCTAGCCTTAAGTTAGGGGAGCCCTAGCCTTAGCCTAAGCCTAGGGGTGCCCTACCCTTAGCCTAAGCCTAGGGGTGCCATAGCCGGAGTTTAGGGGTGCCCTAACCTGAGGCTAGTGGAGCCGTAGCCTTAGTCTAAGCCTAGGGGTGCCCTAGCCTAAGCCTAAGGGTGCCCTAGCCTAAGCCTAGGGGTACCCTAGCCTAAACCTGGAGGTGACCTAGCCAAAGCCTAGGGGTTCCCTAGCCTAAGCCTAGGGGTGCCCAAGCCTTATGCTAGGGGAGCCCTAGCCTTATCCTAAGTCTAGGGGTGACCTAGCCTAAGCCTAGGGGTGCCCTAGCCTCAGCCTAGGGGTGCCCTAGCCTGAGCCTAAGGGTGCCCTAGCCTTAGGCAAGGGGAGCCCTAGCCTTAGCCTAAGCCTAGGGGTGCCCTAGCCTTAGCCTAAGGCTAGGGGTGCCCAAGCCTAAGTCTAGGAGTGCCCTAGCATAAGCCTAGGGGTGCCCAAGCCTTAGGCTAGGGCAGCCCTAGCCTTAGCCTAAGCCTAGGGGTGCCCTAGCCTAAGCCTAGGGGTACCCTAGCCTAAACCTGGAGGTGACCTAGCCAAAGCCTAGGGGTTCCCTAGCCTAAGCCTAGGGGTGCCCAAGCCTTATGCTAGGGGAGCCCTAGCCTTATCCTAAGTCTAGGGGTGACCTAGCCTAAGCCTAGGGGTGCCCTAGCCTCAGCCTAGGGGTGCCCTAGCCTGAGCCTAAGGGTGCCCTAGCCTTAGGCAAGGGGAGCCCTAGCCTTAGCCTAAGCCTAGGGGTGCCCTAGCCTTAGCCTAAGGCTAGGGGTGCCCAAGCCTAAGTCTAGGAGTGCCCTAGCATAAGCCTAGGGGTGCCCAAGCCTTAGGCTAGGGCAGCCCTAGCCTTAGCCTAAGCCTAGGGGTGCCCTAGCCTAAGCCTAGGGGTGCCCTAGCCTAAGCCTAGGGGTGCCCAACCTAAGCCTAGGGGTGCCCTAGCCTAAGCCTAGGGGTGCCCTAGCCGAAGCCTAGGGGTGCCCTAGCCGAAGCCTCGGGGTGCCCTAGCCTTATCCTAAGCCTAGGGGTTCCCTAGCCTCAGCTTAGGGGTGCCCTATCCTCAGCCTAGGGGTGCCCTAACCTAAGCCTAGGGGTGCCCTAGCCTAAGCCTAGGGGTGCCCTAGCCTAAGCCTAGTTGTGCCTTAGCCTAAGCCTAGGGGTGACCTACCCTTAGCCTAAGCCTAGGGGTGCCCTAGCCTAAGCCTAGGTGTGCCATAGCCTGAGCTTAGGGGTGCCCTAGACTGAGGCTAGGGGAGCCATATCCTTAGCCTAAGCCTAGGGGTGCCTTAGCCTAAGCCTAGGGGTGCCCTAGCCTGAGCCTAGGGGTGCCCTAGCCTGTGGTTAGGGGAGCCCTAGCCTTAGCCTAAGCTTAGGGGTGCCCTAGCCTTAGCCTAAGCCTAGGATTGCCCTAGCCTAAGCCTAGGCGAGCCCTAGCATGAGGCTAGGGGAGCCGTACCGTTAGCCTAAGCCTAGGGCTGCCTTAGCCTAAGCCTAGGGGTGCCCTAGCCTGAGCCTAGGGGTGCCCTAGCTTTAGGTTAGGGGAGCCCTAGCCTTAGCCCAAGCCTAGGGGTGCCCTAGCCTTAGCCTAAGCCTAGGGGTGCCCTAGCCTAATCCTAGGGGTGCCCTATCCTAAGCCTAGGGGTGCCCTAGCCTTAGGCTAGGGGAGCCCTAGCCTTAGCCTAAGCTTAGGGGTGCCCTAGCCCAAGCCTAGGGGTGCCCTAGCCTTAGGTTAGGGGAGCCCTAGACTTAGCCTAAGCCTAGGGGTGCCCTAGCCTTAGCCTAAGCCTAGAGGTGCCCTAGCCTAAGCCTATGGGTGCCCTAGCCTAAGCCTAGGGATGCCCTAGCCTAGGCTAGGGGAGCCCTAGCCTTAGCCTAAGCCTAGGGGTGCCCTAGCCTAAACCTAGGGGTGCCCTAGCCTAAGCCTAGGGGTGCCCTAGCCTAAGCCTAGGGGTGCCCTAGCCTAAGCCTAGGGGTGCCCTATCGTAAGCCTAGGGGTGCCCTATCCTAAGCCTAGGGGTTCCCCAGCCTTAGGCTAGGGGTGCCCTAGCCTTAGGCTAGGGTAGCCCTAGCCTTATCCTAAGCCTAGGGGTTCCCTAGCCTCAGCTTAGGGGTGCCCTATCCTCAGCCTAGGGGTGCCCTAACCTAAGCCTAGGGGTGCCCTAGCCTAAGGCTAGCGGTACCCTAGCCTAAACCTAGGGGTGACCTAGCCAAAGCCTAGGGGTTCCCTATCCTAAGCCTAGGGGTGCCCTAGCCTTAGGCTAGGGGAGCCCTAGCCTTATCCTAAGTCTAGAGGTGCCCTAGCCTAAGCTTAGGGGTGCCCTAGCCTGAGCCTAGGGGTGCCCTAGCCTGAGGTTAGGGGAGCCGTAGCATTAGCCTAAGCCTAGGGGTGCCCTACCCTAAGCCTAGGGGTGCCCTAGCCTGAGCCTAGGGGTGCCCTAGCCTTAGGCTAGGGGACCCTTAGCCTTAGCCTAAGCCTAGGGGTGCCCTAGCCTTAGCCTAAGCCTAGAGGTGCCCTAGCCTCAGCTTAGGGGTGCCCTATCCTCAGCCTAGGGGTGCCCTAACCTAAGCCTAGGGGTGCCCTAGCCTAAGCCTAGGGGTGCCCTAGCCTAAGCCTAGGGGTGCCCTAGCCTAAGCCTAGTTGTGCCTTAGCCTAAGCCTAGGGGTGAACTAGCCTTAGCCTAAGCCTAGGGGTGCCCTATCCTTATGCTAGGGGTGCCCTAGCCTAAGCCTAGGGGTGCCCTAGCCTAAGCCTAGGATTGCCCTAGCCTAAGCCTAGGGGAGCCCTAGCCTGAGGCTAGGGGAGCCGTACCCTTAGCCTAAGCCTAGGGGTGCCTTAGCCTAAGCCTAGGGGTGCCCTAGCCTGAGCCTAGGGGTGCCCTAGCCTTAGGTTAGGGGAGACCGAGCCTTAGCCTAAGCCTAGGGGTGCCCTAGCCTTAGCCTAAGCCTAGGGGTGCCCTAGCCTAAGCCTAGGGTTGCCCTAGCCTAAGGCTAGGGGAGCCCTAGCCTAAGATTAGGGGAGCCCTAGCCTTAGCCTAAGCCTAGGGGTGCCCGAAACTAAGGCTAGGGGAGACCTAGCCTTAGCCTAAGTCTAGGGGTTCCCTAGCTAAAGTCTAGGGGAGCCATACCCTAAGGCTAGGGGATCACTAGCCTTTGCCTAAGCCTGGGGGTGCCCTAGCCTAAACCTAGGGGAGCCCTAGCCCAAGTCTAGGGGAGCCCTAGCCTAAGGCTATGGGATCGCTAGCCTAAGCCTAGGGGAGCCCTAGCCTAAGCCTAGGGGTGCCCTAGCCTAGGCTAGGGGAGCCCTAGCCTTAGCCTAAGCCTAGGGGTGACATAACGTAAGGCTAGGGGAGCCCTATCCTTAGCCTAAGCCTAGGGGTGCCCTAGCCTAAGGCTAGGGGAGCCCTAGCCTTAGCCTAAGCCTAGGGGTGACCTAACGTAAGGCTAGGGGAGCCCTATCCTTAGCCTAAGCCTAGGTGTGCCCTAGCCTAAGGCTAGGGGAGCCCTATCCTAAGGCTAGGGGAGCCGTAGCCTAAGCCTAGGGGTGCCCTAGCCTAAGGCAAGGGGAGCCCTAGCCTTAGCCTAAGCCTAGGGGTGCCCTAGCCTAAGGATAGGGGAGCCCTAGCCTTTGCCTTAGCCTAGGGGTGCCCTAGCCTAAGGCTAGGGGAGCCCTAGCCTACGGCTCGGGGAGCCCTGGCCTAAGCCTAGGCGTGCCCTAGCCTAAGGCTAGGGAACTCTATCCTAATCCTAGGGGTTCCCTAGCCTAGGTTAGGGGAGCCCTAACCTAAGGCTAGTGGAGCCCTATCCTTAGCCTAAGCCCAGGGGAGCCATAGCCTAAGGCTAGGGGAGCGCTTTCTCTGGCCTAAGCCTAGAGGTGCCCTAGCCTAAGGTTATGGGAGCCCTAACCTAAGGCTAGGGGAAGCCTACCCTTAGCCTAATCCTAGGGGTGCCCTAGCCTAAGGCTAGGGGAGCCCTAGACCAAGACTAGGGGAGCCCTAGCTTAAAGCTAGGGGAGCCATAGCCTAAGGTTCAGGGAGCCCTAACCTAAGCCTAGGGGAGCCCTAACCTAAGCCTAGGGGAGGCTAGCCTAAGGCTAGGGGAGCGCTAGCCTAAGCCTAGGGGAGCCCCTGCCTAAGCCTAGGGAAGCCTAGCCTAAGGCTAGGGTAGCCCGAGCTTTAGCCTAAGCCTAGGGGTGCCCTAGCCTAAGGCTAGGGGAGCCGTAGCCTAAGGCTAGGGGAGCCCTAGCCTTAGCCTAAGCCTAGGGGTGCCCTAGCCTAGGATAGGGGAGCCTTAGCCTAAGGCTAGGGGAGCCCTAGCCTTAGCCTAAGCCTAGGGGTGCCCTACCCTAAGCCTAGGGTAGCCTAGCCTAAAGCAAGGGGAGTCCTAGCCTAAGGCTAGGGGAGCCCTAGCCTTAACCTAAGCCTAGGTGTGCCCTAGCCTAAGGCTAGGGGAGCCCTAGCCTAAGGCTAGGGGAGCCCTAGCCTAAGGCTAGGGGAGCCGTAGCCTTAGCCTAAGCCTAGGGGTGCCCTAGCCTAGGATAGGGGAGCCTGAGCCTAAGCTAGGGGAGCCCTAGCCTTAGCCTAAGCCTAGGGGTGCCCTACCCTAAGCCTAGGGTAGCCTAGCCTAAAGCAAGGGGAGTCCTAGCCTAAGGCTAGGGGAGCCCTAGCCTTAGCCTAAGCCTAGGGGAGCCCTAGCCTAAGGATGGCGGAGCCCTAGCCTTAGCCTAAGCCTAGGAGTGCCCTAGGCTAAGGCTAGGGTAGCCCTAAACTAAGGCTAGGGGAGCCCTAGCCTAAGGCTATGGGAGCGCTAGCCTTAGCCTAAGCCTAGGGGTGCCCTAGCCTAAGGTTAGGGGAGCCCTAGCCTAATGGTCGGGGAGCCCTAAACTTAGCCTAAGCCTATGGGTGTCCTAGCCTAAAGCTAGGGGAGCCCTAGCCTAAGACTAGGGGAGCCCTAGCCTTAGCCTAATCCTAAGGGTGCCCTAGCCTAAGGTTAGGGGAGCCTAGCCTAAGGCTAGGGAAGCCCTAGCCTAAGGCTAGGGGAGCCCTTGCCTAAGGCTGGGGGAGCCCTAGCCTAAGACTACAGGAGCCATAGCCTAAGGCTACGGGAGCCCTAGCCTAAGGCTATGGGAGCCCTAGCCTTAGCCTAAACCTAGGGGTGCCCGAAGCTAAGGCTAGGGGAGCCCTAGCCTTAGCCTAAGCCTAGGGGTTCCCTAGCCTAAGGCTAGGGGAGCCCTAGCCTTAACCTAAGCCTAGGTGTGCCCTAGCCTAAGGCTAGGGGAGCCATAGCCTTAGCGTAAGCCTAGGGGTGCCCTAGCCTAAAGCTAGGGGAGCCCTAGCCTTAACCTAAGCCTAGGGGTGCCCTAGCCTAAGGCTAGGGGACCACTAGCCTAAGGCTAGGGGAGCCCTAGCCTTAGCCTAAGCCTAGGGGTGCCATAGCCTAAGGTTAAGGGAACACTAGCCTAAGGGTAGGGGAGCCATAGCCTAAGGTTCGGGGAGCCCTAGCCTAATGCTCGGGGAGCCCTAGCCTTAGCCTAAGCCTAGGGGTGCCCTAGCCTAAGGCTAGGGGAGCCCTAGCCTTAGCCTAAGCCTTGGGTTGCCCTAACCTAAGGCTAGTGGAGCCTAGCCTTAAGTTGGGGAGTCCTAGCCTAAGGCTAGGGGAGCCCTAGCCTTAGCCTAAGCCTAGAGGTGCCCTAACGTAAGGCTAGGGGAGCACTAGCCTAAGGCTAGGGGAGCCCTAGCCTTAGCCTAAACCTAGGGGAGACCTAGCCTAAGGCTGGCGGAGCCCTAGCCTTAGCCTAAGCCTAGGTGTGTCCTAGCCGAAGGCTAGGGGAGCCATAGCCTAAGGCTATGGGAGCCCTAGCCTAAGGCTAGGGGAGCCCTAGCGTAAGGCTAGGGGAGCCCTAGCCTTATTCTAAGCCTAGGGGTGCCCGAAACTAAGGCTAGGGGAGACCTAGCCTTAACCTAAGCCTAGGGCTTCCCTATCCTAAGGCTAGGGGAGCGATACCCTAAGGCTAGGGGAGCCCTTGTCTTAGCCTAAGCCTAGGGGTGCCCTAGCCTAAGGCTATGGGAGCCCTAGCCGAAGGCTAGGGGAGCCCTAGCCTTAGCCTAAGCCTAGGGGTGCCCTAGCCTAAGGCTAGGGGAGCCCTAGCCCAAGGCTAGGGGAGGCCCAACCTTAGCCTAAGCCAAGGGGTGCCCTAGCCTAAGACTAGGGGAGCACAAGCCTAAGGCTAGGGGAGCCATAGCCTAAATTTCGGGGAGACCTAGCCAAAGGCTCGGGTAGCCCTAACTTAAGCCTAGGGGTGCCCTAGCCTAAGGCTAGGGGAGCCATAGCCTAAGGCTAGGGGAGCGCTAGCCCAAGCCTAGGGGAGCCCTAGACTAAGGCTAGGGGAGCCCTAGCCTACGCCTAGGGGTGCCCTAGCCTAAGGCTAGGGGATCGCTAGCCTAAGCCTAGGGTAGCCCTAGCCTAAGGCTAGGGGAGCCCTAGCCGAAGCCTAGGGGAGCCTAGCCTAAGGCTAGGGGAGCCCGAGCTTTAGCCTAAGCTTAGCGGTGCCCTAGCCTAAGGCTAGGGGAGCCGTAGCCTAAGGCTAGGGGAGCACTAGCCTTAGCCTAAGCCTAGGGTGCCCTAGCCTAGGCTAGAGGAGCCTTAGCCTAGGGCTAGGGGAGCCCTATCCTTAGTCTAAGCCTAGGGGTGCACTAGCCTAAGGCTAGGGGAGCCCTAGCCTTAGCATAAGCCTAGGCGTGCCCCAGGCTAAGGCTAGGGGAGCCCTAGCCTTAGCCTAAGACTAGGGGTGCCCTAACCTAAGGCTAGGGGAGCATAGCCTAAAGATAGGGGGTCCTAGCCTAAGGCTAGGGGAGCCCTAGCCTTAGCCTAAGCCTAGGGGTGCCCTAAAGTAAAGCAAGGGGAGCCCTAGCGTAAGGCTAGGGGAGCCCTAGCCTTAGCCTAAGCCTAGGGGAGCCCAGCCTAAGCCTGGCTGAGTCCTAGCCTTATCCTAAACCTAGGTGTGCCCTAGCCTAAGGCTAGGGGAGCCCTAGCCTAAGGCTAGGGGAGCCCTAGCCTAAGGCTTGGGGAGCTCTAGCCTAAGGCTAGGGGAGATCTAGCCTAAGGCTAGGGGAGCCCTTGCCTTAGCCTAAGCCTAGGGGTGCCCGAAGCCAAGGCTAGGGGAGCCCGAGCCTTAGCCTAAGCCTAGGGGTGCCCTAGCCTAAGGCTCGGGTAGCCCTAGCCTAAGCCTAGGGGAGCCCTTGCCTTAGCCTAAGCCTAGGGGTGCCCTAGCCTAAGGCTAGGGGAGCCTTAGCCTAAGGCTAGGGGAGCCCTAGCCTTAGCCTAAGCCTAGGGGTGCCGAAACTAAGGCTTGGGGAGCCCTAGTCTTAGCCGAAGCCTAGGGGTTCCCTAGGCTAAGGCTAGGGGAGCCATAGCATAAGGCTAGGGGAGCCCTTGCCTTAGCCTAAGCCTAGGGATGCCCTAAACTAAGCCTAGGGGTGCCCTAGCCTAAGGCTATTGGAGCCCTAGCCTTAGCCTAAGCCTAGGGGTTCCCTAGCCTAAGGCTAGGGGAGCCATAGCATAAGGCTAGGGGAGCTCTAGCCTTAGCCTAAGCCTCGGGATGCCCTAGCCTAAGGTTGGGGGAACACTAGCCTAAGGCTAGGGGAGCCCTAGCCTTATCCTAAGCCTAGGGGAGCCCTAGCCTAAGGCTGGCGGAGCCCTAGTCTTAGCCTACGCCTAGGTGTGCCCTAGCCTAAAGCTAGGGGATCCGTAGCCTAAGGCTAGGGGAGCCCTAGCCTAAGGCTAGGGGAGCCCTACCCTAAGGCTAGGGGAGCCCTAGCCTTAGCCTAAGCCTAGGGGTGCCCGAAACTAGGGCTAGGGGAGACCTAGCCTTAGCCTAAGCCTAGGGGTTCCCTAGCCTAAGGCTAGGGGAGCCATAGCCTAAGGCTAGGGGATCCCTTCCCTTAGCATATGCCTAGGGGTGCCCTAGCCTAAGGCTATGGGAGCCCTAGCCTAAGGCTAGGGGAGCCCTAGACTTAGCCTATGCCTAGGGGTGCCATAGCCCAAGGTTAGGGGAACACTAGCCTAAGGCTAGGGGAGCCATAGCCTAAGTTTCGGGGAGCCCTAGCCTAAGGCTCGGGTAGACCTAACCTAAGCCTAGGGGTGCTCTAGCCTAAGGCTAGGGGAGCCATAGCCTAAGGCTAGGGGAGCGCTAACCTAAGCTTAGGGGAGCCCTAGCCTAAGACTAGGGGAGCCCTAACCTAAGCCTAGGGGTGCCTAAGCCTAAGGCTAGGGGAGCGCTAGCCTAAGCCTAGGGGAGCCCTAGCCTAAGGCTTGGGGAGCCCTAGCCTAAGCCTAGTGGAGTCTAGCTTAAGGCTAGGGGAGCCTGAGCTTTAGCCTAAGCCTAGGGGTGCCCTAGCCTAAGGCTAGGGGAGCCCTAGCCTTAGCCCAAGCCTAGGGGTGACCTAGCCGAAGGCTAGGGGAGCCGTAGCTTAAGGCTAGGGGAGCCCTAGCCTAAGGCTAGGGGAGCCCTAGCTTTAGCCTAAGCCTAGGGGTGTCCTAGCCTAAGGCTAGGGGAGCCCTAGCCTAAGGCTAGGGGAGCCCAAGCCTAAGACTAGGGGAGCCCTAGCCTTAGCCTAAGCCTAGGGGAACCCAAGCCTAAAGCTAGGGGAGCCCTAGCCTAAGGCTAGGGGAGCCCTAGCCTAAGGCTAAGGGAGCCATAGCCTTAGCCTAAGCCTAAAAGTGCCCTAGCCTAAGGCTAGGGGAGCGCTAGCCTTAGCCTAAGCCTAGAGGTTCCCTAACTTAAGCCTAGGGGAGCCTTAGCCTAAGGCTAGGGGAGCCCTAGCCTTAGCCTAAGCCTAGGGGTGCCGAAACTATGGCTTGGGGAGACCTAGCCTTAGCCTAAGCCTATGGGTTCCCTAGCCTAAGGCTAGGGGAGCCATAGCATAAGGCTAGGGGAGCCCTTGCCTTAGCCTAAGCCTAGGGGTGCCCTAAACTAAGCCTAGGTGTGCCCTAGCCTAAGGCTATTGGAGCCCTAGCCTTAGCCTAAGCCTAGGGGTTCCCTAGCCTAAGGCTAGGGGAGCCATAGCATAAGGCTAAGGGAGCCCTTGCCTTAGCCTAAGCCTCGGGATGCCCTAGCCTAAGGTTGGGGGAACTCTAGCCTAAGGCTAGGGGAGCCCTAGCCTTATCCTAAGCCTAGGGGAGCCCTAGCCTAAAGCTAGGGGAGCCGTAGCCTAAGGCTAGGGGAGCCCTAGCCTAAGGCTAGGGGAGCCCTACCCTAAGGCTAGGGGAGCCCTACCCTACGGCTAGGGGAGCCCTAGCCTTAGCCTAAGCCCAGGGGTGCCCGAAACTAGGGCTAGGGGAGCCCTAGCCTTAGCCTAATCCTAGGGGTTCCCTAGCCTAAGGCTAGGGGAGCCATAGCCTTAGGCTAGGGGAGCCCTTGCCTTAGCATAAGCCTAGGGGTGCCCTAGCCTAAGGCTATGGGAGCCCTAGCCTAAGGCTAGGGGAGCCCTAGCCTAAGGCTAGGGGAGCCCTAGCCTTAGCCTAAGACTAGTGGTGCTCTAGCCTAAGGCTATGGGAGCCCTAGGCCAAGGCTAGGGGAGCCCTAGCCTCAGCCTAAGCCTAGGGGTGCCCTAGCCTGAGGCTAGGGGAGCACAAGTCTAAAGCTAGGGGAGCCCTAGCCTTAGCCTATGCCTAGGGGTGCCATAGCCTAAGGTTAGGGGAACACTAGCCTATGGCTAGGGGAGCCATAGCCTAAGTTTCGGGGAGCCCTAGCCTAAGGCTCGGGTAGCCCTAACCTAAGCCTAGGGGTGCCCTAGCCTAAGGCTAGGGGAGCCATAGCCTAAGGCTAGGGGAGCGCTAGCCTAAGCTTATGGGAGCCCTAGCCTAAGACTAGGGGAGCCCTAACATAAGCCTAGGGGTGCCTTAGCCTAAGGCTAGGGGAGCGCTAGCCTAAGCCTAGGGGAGCCCTAGCCTAAGGCTAGGGGAGCCCTAGCCTAAGCCTTGTGGAGTCTAGCTTAAGGCTAGGGGAGCCTGAGCTTTAGCCTAAGCTTGGGGTGCCCTAGCCTAAGGCTAGGGGAGCCCTAGGCTTAGCCCAAGCCTAGGGGTGACCTAGCCGAAGACTAGGGGAGCCGTAGCTTAAGGCTAGGGGAGCCTTAGACTAAGGCTAGGGGAGCCCTAGCTTTAGCCTAAGCCTAGGGGTGCCCTAGCCTAAGGCTAGGGGAGCCCTAGCTTTAGCCTAAGCCTAGGGGTGTCCTAGCCTAAGGCTAGGGGAGCCCTAGCCTAAGGCTAGGGGAGCCCTAGCCTTAGCCTAAGCCTAGGGGTGCCCTAACCTAAGACTAGGGGAGCCTAGCCTAAAGCTAGGGGAGTCCTAGCCTAAGGCTAGGGGAGCCCTAGCCTTAGCCTAAGCCTAGGGGTGCCGTAACGTAAGGCTAGGGGAGCCCTAGCCTAAGGCTAGGGGAGCCCTAGCCTTAGCCTAAGCCTAGGGGAGCCCTAGCCTAAGGCTAGGGGAGCACTATCCTTAGCCTAAGCATAGGGATGCCCTAGCCTAAGACTAGGGGAGCCCTAACCTAAGGCTAGGGGAGCCCTAGCCTTAGCCTAAGCCTAGGAGAGCCCTAGCCTAAGGCTAGGGGAGCCCTAGCCTAAGGCTAGTGGAGCCCTAGCCTAAGGCTACGGGAGCCCTAGCCTTAGCCTAATCCTAGGGGTCCCCTAATCTAAGGCAAGGGGAGCCATAGCCTAAGGCTAGGGGTGCCCTAGCCTAAGGCTTTGGGAGCTCTATCCTAAGCCTAAGGGTTACCTAGCCTAGGCTAGGGGAGCCCTAGCCTAAGGCTAGGGGAGCCCTATCCTTAGCCTAAGCCTAGGGGTGCCCTAGCCTAAGCCTAGGTGTGCCCTAGCCTAAGGCTAGGGGAGCCTTAGCCTTAGCCTAAGTCTAGGGGTGCCCTGGCCTAAAGTTAGGGGAGCCTAGCCTAAGGCTAGGGGAGCCCTATCCTAAGGCTAGTTGAGCTCTAGCCTAAGGCTACGGGAGCCCTAGCCTAAGGCTACGGGAGCCCTAGCCTTAGCCTAAACCTAGGGGTGCCCGAAGCTAAGGTAGGGGAGCCCTATCCTTAGCCTAAGATTAGGGGTGCCCTAGCCTAAGGCTAGGGGAGCCCTAGCCTTAGCCTAAGCCTAGGGGAGACTTAGCCTAAGGCTAGGGGAGCTCTAGCTTTAGCCTAAGCCTAGGGGTGCCCTAGCCTAAGGCTAGAGGAGCCCTAGACTTAGCCTAAGCCTAGGGATGCCCTAGCCTAAGGTTAGGGGAGCCCTAGCCTTAGCCTAAGCCTAAGGGTGCCCCAACATAACGCTAGGGGAGCCCTAGCCTAAGGCTAGGGGAGGCCTAGCCTTAGCCTAAGCCTAGGGGTTCCCTAGCCTAAGGCTAGGGGAGCCATAGCGTAAGGCTAGGGGATCCCTTGCCTTAGCCTAAGCCTAGGGGTGCCCTAGCTTAAGGCTAGGGGAGCCCTAGCCCAAGGCTAGGGGAGCCCTAGCCTAAGGCTAGGAGAGCCATAGCCTAAGGTTCGGGGAGCCCTAACCTAAGTCTAGGGGTGCCCTAGCCTAAGGCTAGGGGAGCGCTAGCCTAAGCCTAGGCGAGCCCTAGGCTAAGCTTAGGGGATCCTAGCCTAAGGCTAGGGGAGCCCGAGGTTTAGCCTAAGCCTAGCGGTGCCCTAGCCTAAGGCTAGGGGAGCCCTGGCCTAAGCCTAGTTGTGCCCTGGCCTTAGCCTAGTGGTGGCCGGGCCTAAGGCTAGGAGAGCCCTACCATAAGGCGAGGGGAGCCATAGCCTTAGCCTAAGCCTAGGGGAGCCCTAGCCTAAGGTTAGGGGAACCCTAGCCTTAGCCTAAGCCTAAAGGTGCCCTAGCCTAAGTCAAGGGGAGCCCTAGCCTTAGCCTAAGCCTAGGGGTGCGCGAAGCTAAGGCTAGGGGAGCCCTAGCCTTAGCCTAAGACTAGGGTTGCCTAAGCATAAGGTTAGGGGAGCCCTAGCCTTAGCCTAAGCTTAGGGGTGCCCTAGCCTACGTCTAGGGGAGCCATAGCCTAAGGCTAGGGGAGCCCTTGCCTTAGCCTAAGGCTAGGGTTGCCCTAGCCTAAGGCTAGAGGATCCCTAGCCTAAGGCTTGGGGAGACCTAGCCTTAGCCTAAGCCTAGGGGTTCCCTATCTTAATCGTTGGGGTGCCCTAGCCGAAGACTAGTGAAGCACTAGCCTGAGGCAAGGGGAGCCCAAGCCTTAGCCTAAGCCTAGTGGTGCCCTAGCCTAAGGCTAGGGGAGCCCTAGCTTTAGGATAGGGGAGCCCTAGCCTAAGGCTAGAGGAGCCCTAGCCTAAGCCTAGGGGTGCCCTAGCCAAAGGCTAGGGGAGCCCTAGCCTTAACCTTAGTCTAGTGGTGCCCTAGCCTAAGGCTAGGGGAGCCTTAGCCTAAGGCTAGGGGAACACTATCCTTAGGCTAAGCCTAGGTTTGCTATAGCCTAAGGCAAGGGGAGCCATAGCCTGAGGCTAGGGGAGCCCTGTCCTAAGCCTAGGGGTGCCCTGCCCTAAGGCTAGGGGAGCCCTAGCCTTAGCCTAAGCCTAGGGGTGACCTAGCCTAAGGCTAGGGGAGCCCTAGCCTAAGGCTACGGGAGCCTTAGCCTATACCTAGGGGTGCCCTAGCCTAATGCTAGGGAGCCCTAGCCTAAGGCTAGGGGAGCCCTAGCCTTAGCCTAAGCCTAGAGGTGCCCTAGCCTAAGCCTAGGGGTGCCCTACCCTAAGGCTAGGGGAGCCCTAGCCTTAGCCTAAGCCTAGGGTTGCCCTAGCCTAAGGCTAGGGAAGCCCTAGCCTAAAGCAAGGGGAGCCCTAGGCTTAGCCAAAGCCTAGGGGTGCCCTAGCCTAAGGCTAGGGAAGCCCTAGCCTAAAGCAATGGGAGCCCTAGCCTTAGCCTAAACCAAGGGGTGCCCTAGCCTAAGGTTAGGGGAGCCCTAGCCTTAGCCTAAGCCTAGGGGTGCCATAGCTTAAGGCTAGGAGAGCCCTAGCCTAAGGCTAGGGGAGCCCTAACCTAAGGCTATTGGAGCCCTAGCCTTAGCCTAAGCCTAGGGGTGTTCTAGCCTAAGGCTAAGGGAGCCCACGCCTAAGGCTAGGGTAGCCCTAGCATTATCCTAAGCCTAGGGGTGCCCGAAGCTAAGGCTAGGGGAGCCCTAGCATAAGCCTAGGGGTGCGCTAGCCTAAGGCTAGGGGAGCCCTAGCCTAAGCCTAGGGGTACCCTAGCCTAAGGCTAGGGGAGCCCTAGCCTTAGCCTAAGCCTAGGGGTGCCCTAGTCCAGGCTAGTGGTTCCCTAGCCTAAGCTTAGGGGTGCCCCAGCCTAAGGTTAGGGGAGCCCTAGCCTAAGGCTAGGGGAACACTATCCTTAGCCTAAGCCTAGGGGTGATATAGCCTAAGGCTAGGGGAGCCCTAGCCTAAGCCTAGGGGTGCCCTAGCCTAAGTCTAGGGGATCCCTAGCCTAAGGCTTGGGGAGACCTAGCCTTTGCCTAAGCCTAGGGGTGCCCTAGCTTAATCGTAGGGGTGCCCTAGCCTAAGACAAGTGGAGCACTAGCCTGAGGCAAGGAGAGCCCAAGCCTTAGCCTAAGCCTAGGGGTGCCCTAGCCTAAGGCTAGGGGAGCCCTAGCTTTAGGATAGGGGAGCCCGAGTCTAAGGCTAGAGGAGCCCTAGCCTAAGCCTAGGAGTGCCCTAGCCTAAGGCTAGGGGAGCCCTAGCCTAAGCCTAGGGGTACCCTAGCCTAAGGCTAGGGGAACCCTAGCCTTAGCCTAAGCCTAGGTGTGCCCTAGCCTAAGGCTAGGGGAGCCCTAGCTTCAGGCTAGGGGAACCCTAGCCTTAGCCTAAGCCTAGGGGAGCCCTAGCCTTAGCCTAAGCCTAGGGGTGCCCTAGTCCAGGCTAGGGGAGCCCTAGACTAAGGCTAGAGGAGCCCTAGCCTTAGCCTAAGCCTAGGGGAGCCCTGGCCTAAGGCTACGGGAGCCCTGGCCTAAGGATTGGGGTGCCCTAGCCTAAGGCTAGGGGAGCCCATGCCTAATGCTACAGGAGCGCTAGCCTTAGCCTAAGCTTAGGGGTGCCCTAGCCTAAGGCTAGGGGAGCCCTAGCCTAAGGCTAGAGGAGCCCTAGCTTTAGCCAAAGCCTAGGGGTGCCCTAGCCTAAGGGTAGGGGAGCACTAGCCTAAGGCTACTTGAGCCCTAGCCTAAGACTAGGGGAGCCCTAGCCTAAGGCTAGGGGAGCCCTAGCCTAAGGCTAGGGGTGCCTGAGTCTAAGGCTAGGGGATCCCTAGCCTAAGTCTAGGGGTGCCCTAGCCTAAGGCTAGGGGAGCCGTAGCCTTAGTCTAAGTCTAGGGGTGCCATAACCTAAGGCTTGGGGTGCCCTGGCCTAAGGCTAGGGGTGCCCTAGCGTAACGCTAAGGGAGCCCTAGCCTAAGGCTAGGGAAGCCCTAGCTTAAGGCTAGGGGTGCCTGAGCCTAAGGCTAGGGGAGCACGAGCCTAAGGCTACGAGAGCCCTAGCCAAAGGCTAGGGTAGCCCTAGCCTTAGCCTAAGCCTAGGTGGGCCCTAGCCTAAGGCTAGGGTAGCCCTAACCTAAGCCTAGGAGTGCCCTATCCTAAGTCTAGGAGAGCCTTAGCCGAAGGCTAGGGGAGCCCTAGCCTTAGCCTAAGCCTAGGGGTGCCCAGCCGAGGCTAGGAGAGCCCTAGCCTAAGGCTAGAGGAGCCCTAGCCTTAGCCTAAGCCTAGGGGTGCTTAAGCCTAAGCCTAGGGGTGCTCTCGCCAAAGGCTAGGGGAGCCCAAGCCTTAGCCTAAGGCTAGGGGTGCCCTAGCCTAATGCTAGGGGAGCCCTAGCCTTAGCCTAAGCCTAGAGGTGCCCTAGCCTAAGGCTAGGGGAGCCATAGCCTAAGGCTTGGGGAGCCCTTGTCTTAGCCTAAGCCTAGGGATGCCCTAGCCTAAGCCTAGGGGTGCCCTCGCCAAAGGCTAGGGAAGCCCTAGCCTTAGCCTAAGCCTAGGTGTGCCCTTGTGTAAGGCTAGGGGAGCCCTAGCATAAGGCTAGGGGAGCCCTGGACTAAATCTATGGGAGCCCTAGCCTAAGGCTAGGAGAGCCCTAGCTTAGCCTAAGCCTAGGGGTGCCCTAGCCTAAGGCTAGGGGAGCCTTAGCCTAAGGATAGGGGAGCCCAAACCTAAGGCTAGGTGAGCCCTAGCCTTAGCCTAAGCTTAGGGGTGCCCTAGCCTAAAGCTAGGGGAGCCCAAGCCTAAGCCTAGGGCTGCCATACCTAAGGCTAGGGGAGCCCTAGCCTTAGCCTAAGCCTAGGGGTGCCCTGGCGTAAGGTTGGGGAGAACTAGCCTAAGGCTAGAGGAGCCCTAGCCTTAGCCTAAGCCTAGGGGTGCCCTAGCCTAAGCCTAGGGGTGCCCTAGCCTAAGGTTGGGGAGCACTAGCCTAAGGCTAGAGGAGCCCTAGCCTTAGCCTAAGCCTAGGGGAGCCCTAGCTTAAAGCTAGGGGAGCCCTAGCCTAAGCCTAGGGGTGCCCTACCTAAGGCTAGGGGAGCCCTAGCCTTTGCCTAAGCCTAGGGGTGCCTGAGCCTAAGCCTAGGGGAGCCCTAGCCTTAGCCTTAGATTACGGGTGCCCTAGCCTAAGACAAGGGGAACCCTACCCATAGCCTAAGCCTACGAATGCCTTAGCCTAAGGCTAAGGGAGCCCAAGCCCAAGCCTAGGTCTGCCATACCTAAGCCTAAGGGAGCCCTAGCTTTAGCCTAAGCCTATGGGTGCCCTAGCCTAAGCCTATGGGTGCCCTAGTCTAAGGCTAGGGGAGCCCTAGCCTTAGCCTAAGCCTAGGGGCGCCCGAACCTAAGGCTAGGGGAGCCCTAGCCTAAGCCTAGGGGTGCCCTAGCCTAAGGCTAGGGCAGCCCTAGCCTTAGCCTAAGCCTAGGGGTGTCCTATCCTAAGGCTATGGGAGCCCTAGCCTTAGCCTAAGCCTAGGGGTGCCCTAGTGTAAGGCTAGGGGAGCCCTAGCCTAAAGCTAGCAGACCCCTAGGCTTAGGCTAGGGGAGCCCTAGCCTAAGGCTATGGGAGCCCTGGACTAAGCCTAGGGGTGCCCTGGGGTAAGGATAAGAGATCACTAGCCTAAGGCTAGGGGAACCCTAGCCTAAGTCTATGGGAGCCCTAGCCTAAGGCTAGGGGTGCCCGAGCCTAAGGCTAGGGGAGCACTAGCCTAAGGCTAGGGGAGCCCGAGCCTAAGGCTAGGCGAGCCATAGCCTTAGCCTATGTTTAGGGGTGCCCCAACCTAAGGCTAGGGGAGCCCTAGCCTAAACCTAGGGGTGCCATAGCCTAAGGCTAGGGGAGCCCTAGCCTTAGCCTAAGCATAGGGGTGCCCTAGTGTAAGGCTAGGGGAGCCCTAGCCTAAGGCTAGGGTAGTCCTAGGCTTAGGCTAGGTTAGCCCTAGCATAAGGCTAGGGTTGCCCTACCATAAGGGTAGGGGAACCCTTGCCTAAGGCTAGGGGAGCCCTAACATAAGGCTAGGGGTGCCCGACCCTAAGGGTAGGGGAGCCCTAGCCTAAGGCTAGGGGAACCCTGGACTAAGCCTCGGGAAGCCCTAGCCTAAGGCTAGGGGTGCCCGAGCCTAGGGCTAGGGGAGAACGAGCCTAAGGCTAGGGGAGCCTGAGCCTAAGGCTAGGGGATCCCTAGCCTAAGCCTAGGGGTGCCCTAGCCTAAGGCTAGGAGAGCCCTAGCCTAAGGCTAGGATAACCCTAGCCTAAGGCTAGGAGAACCCTAGGCTTAGCCAAAGCCTAGGGGTGCCCTAGCCTAAGGATATGGGAGCCTTAGTCTAAGTCTAGGGGATCCCTAGTCTTAGCCTAAGCTTAGGGGTGCCCTAGCCTAAGGCTAGGGTATCCAAAGCCTAAGCCTAAGCCTATGGGTGCCCTAACCTAAGGCTAGGGGAGTCATAGCCTAAGGCTAGGGGAGCGCTAGCCTTAGGTTAAGCCTAGGGGTGCGCTAGCCTAAGGCTAGGGGAGCCCTAGCCTTAGCCTAAGCCTAGGGTTGCCCTAGCCTAAGGCTAGGGGAGCCCTAGCCTAAGCCTAAGCCTAGGCGTGCCTTAGCCCAAGGCTAGGGGAGCCCAAGCCTAATCCTAGGGGTGCCCGAACATAAGGCAAGGGGACCCCTAGCCTAAGCCTAGGGGTGCCCTATCCTAAGGCTAGGGGAGTCTAACGTAAGCCTAGGGGTGCCCTAGACTAAGGCTAGGGGAGCCCTAGCCTAAGCCTAGGGGTGCCCTAGCCTAAGGCTAGGGGAGCCCTAGCATAAGCCTAAGCCTAGGGGTGCCCTAGCCTAAGGCTAGGGGAGCACAAGCCTAAGCCTAAGGCTGCCATACTAAGGCTAGGGGAGCCCTAGCCTTAGCCTAAGCCTATGGGTGCCCTAGCCTAAGCCTTTGGGTGCCCTAGCCTAAGGCTATGGGAGCCCTAGCCTAAGGCTAGGGGAGCCCTAGCCTAAGGCTAGGGGAGCCCTAGCCTTAGCCTAAGCCTAGGGTTGCCCTAGCCTAAGCCTAGGGGTGCCCGAGCCTAAGCCTAAGGGAGCCCTAGTCTAAGGCTAGGGGAGCCATGGACTAAGCCTAAGGGTGCCCTGGCCTAAGGATAAGGGAGCACTAGCCTAAGGCTAGGGGAGCCCTAGCCTAAGTCTAGGGGAGCCCTAGCCTAAGGCTAGGGGTGCCCGAGCCTAAGGCTAGGGGAGCACGAGCCTAAGGCTAGGGGAGCCTGAGCCTAAGGCTAGGGGAGACCTAGCCTAAGCCTTAGCTTAGGGGTGCCCTAGCCTAAGACTTGGGGAGCCCTATCCTTAGCCTAAGCCTAAGGGTGCCCTAGCCTAAGGTTAGGGGAGCCCAAGCCTAAGCCTAGGGCTGCCATACCTAAGGCTTGGGGTGCCCTAGCATTAGCCTAAGCCTATGGGTGCCCTAGCCTTAGCCTATGGGTGCCCTAGCCTAAGGCTAGGGGAGCCCTAGCCTTAGCCTAAGCTTAGGGGTGTCCATGCCTAAGACTAGGGGAGCACTACCCTTAGCCTAAGCCTAGGGGTGCCCTAGCCTAAGGCTATGGGAGCCCAAGCCTAAGCCTAGGGCTGCCATACCTAAGGCTAGGCCAGCCCTACCCTTAGCCTAAGCCTATGGGTGCCATAGCCTAAGGCTAGGGGAGCCCTAGTCTTAGGTTAGGGGAGCCCTAGCCTTAGCTTAAGCCTAGGGGTGCCCTTGCCTAAGGCTAGGGGAGCCCTAGCCTAAGGCTTGGGAAGCCCTTACCTAAGGCTAGGGGAGCCCTAGTCTTAGCCTAAGCCTAGGGGAGCCCTAGCCTAAGACTAGGGGAGCTCTAGCCTAAGCCTAGGGGTGCCGAGCCTAAGCCTAGGGGAGACCTAGCCTAAGCCTTAGCTTAGGGGTGCCCTAGCCTAAGACTTGGGGAGCCCTATCCTTAGCCTAAGCCTAGGGGTGCCCTAGCCTAAGGTTAGGGGAGCCCAAGCCTAAGCCTAGGGCTGCCATACCTAAGGCTTGGGGTGCCCTAGCATTAGCCTAAGCCTATGGGTGCCCTAGCCTAAGCCTAGGGGTGCCCTAGCCTAAGACTAGGGGAGCCCTAGCCTTAGCCTAAGCTTAGGGGTGTCCATGCCTAAGACTAGGGGAGCCCTACCCTTAGCCTAAGCCTAGGGGTGCCCTTGCCTAAGGCTAAGGGGGACCTAGTCTAAGCCTAGGGGTGCTCTAACCTAAGGCTAGGGGAGACCTAGGCTTAGGCTAGGGGAGCCCTAGCATAAGGCTAGGGGTGCCCGACCCTAAGGGTAGGGGAGCCCTAGCCTTAGCCTAAGCCTAGGGGTGCCCTTGCCTAAGGCTAGGGGAGACCTAGTCTAAGCCTAGGGGTGCTCTAACCTAAGGCTAGGGGAGACCTAGGCTTAGGCTAGGGGAGCCCTAGCATAAGGCTAGGGGTGCCCGACCCTAAGGGTAGGGGAGCCCTAGTCTAAGGCTAGGGATGCCCGAGCCTAGGGCTAGGGGAGCAGTAGCCTAAGGCTAGGGGAGTCCGAGCCTAAGGCTAGGGGAGCCCTAGCCTAAGCCTAGGGGTGCCCTAGCCTAAGGCTAGGAGAGCCCTAGCCTAAGGTTGGAGAGCCCTAGGCTTAGCCTAAGCCTAGGGGTGCCCTAGCCTAAGGATATGGGAGCCCTAGTCTGAATCTAGGGGATCCCTATCCTTAGCCTAAGCTTAGGTGTGCCCTAGCCTAAGACTAGGGGAGCCCTAGCCTTAGCCTAAGCCTATGGGTGCCCTAGCCTAACGCTAGGGGAGCCCCAGCCTAAGGCTAGGGGAGCCCTAGCCTAAGGCTAGGGGAGCCATAGCCTAAGGCTAGGGGAGCCCTAGCATTAGCCTAAGCCTAGGGGTGCCCTAGTCTAAGGCTAGGGGAGCAGTAGCCCAAGGATAGGGGAGCCCTAGCCTTAGCCTAAGCCTAGGGGTGCCCTAGTCTAAGGCTAGGGGAGCCCTAGCTTAAGCCTTAGGGGAGCCCTAGTCTGAATCTAGGGGATCCCTAGCCTTAGCCTAAGCTTAGGTGTGCCCTAGCCTAAGACTAGGGGAGCCCTAGCCTAAGCCTAGGTGTGCCATAGCCTAAGCCTAGGGGAGCCCTAGACTTAGCCTAAGTTTAGGGGTGCCGTTGCCTAAGGCTAGGGGACCCCTAGCCTAAGGTTTGGGGAGCCCTAGCCTAGGGCTAGGGGAGCCCGAGCCTAAGGCTAGGGTAGCCCTAGCCTAAGCCTAGGTGTGCCCTAGCCTAAGGCTAGGGGAGCTCTAGCCTAAGCCTAAGCCTAGGGGTGCCCTAGCCTAAGGCTAGGGGAGCCCTAGCCTTAGCCTAAGCCTATGGGTGTCCTAGCCTAAGCCTAGGGGTGCCCTATCCTAAGGCTACGGAAGCCCTACCCTTAGGCTAGGGGAGCCCTAGCCTAAGGCTAGGGGAGCCCTAGCCTAAGGATAGGAGAGCCTTAGCCTAAGGCTAGGGGAGC
This sequence comes from Tenrec ecaudatus, assembly GCF_050624435.1. Classification (NCBI taxonomy): domain Eukaryota; kingdom Metazoa; phylum Chordata; class Mammalia; order Afrosoricida; family Tenrecidae; genus Tenrec; species Tenrec ecaudatus. Next base: position 337,918 of record NW_027458069.1, read on the forward strand.
CCTAGCCTTAGCCTAAGCCTCGGGGTGACGTACCCTAAGGCTAGGGGAGCCCTAGCCTAATGCTAGGGGAGCCCTAGCCTAAGGCTAGGGGAGCCCTAGCCTAAGCTTAGGGGTGCCCGAGCCTAAGCCTAGGGGTGCCCTAGCCTAAGGCTAGGGGAGCCCTAGCCTAAGGATAGGGAAGCCTTAGCCTAAGGCTAGGGGAGCCCTAGACTTAGCCTAAGCCTCGGGGTGACTTACCCTAGGCTAGTGGAGCCCTAGCCGAAGGCTAGGAGAGCCTTAGTCTTAGCCTAAGACTAGAGGTGCCCTAGCCTAAGGCTAGGGGATCCCTCGCCTTAGCCTAAGCCTAGGGGTGCCCTAGACTAAGGATAAGGGGCGCCCTAGTCTAAGGCTAGGGGAGCCCTAGCCTAAGGCTAATGGAACCCTAGCCTAAGCCTTAGCCTAGGGGTGCCAGAACCAAAGGCTAGGGGAGCCCTAGCCTAAGGATAGAGGTACCCGAGCCTAAGCCTAGGGGAGCCCTAGCCTAAGGCTAGGGGAGCACAAGCCTAAGCCTAAGGCTGCCATACTAAGGCTAGGGGAGCCCTAGCCTTAGCCTAAGCCTATGGGTGCCCTAGCCTAAGCCTTTGGGTGCCCTAGCCTAAGGCTATGGGAGCCCTAGCCTAAGGCTAGGGGAGCCCTAGCCTAAGGCTAGGGGAGCCCTAGCCTTAGCCTAAGCCTAGGGTTGCCCTAGCCTAAGCCTAGGGGTGCCTGAGCCTAAGCCTAAGGGAGCCCTAGTCTAAGGCTAGGGGAGCCCTGGACTAAGCCTAAGGGTGCCCTGGCCTAAGGATAAGGGAGCACTAGCCTAAGGCTAGGGGAGCCCTAGCCTAAGTCTAGGGGAGCCCTAGCCTAAGGCTAGGGGTGCCCGAGCCTAAGGCTAGGGGAGCACGAGCCTAAGGCTAGGGGAGCCTGAGCCTAAGGCTAGGGGAGACCTAGCCTAAGCCTTAGCTTAGGGGTGCCCTAGCCTAAGACTTGGGGAGCCCTATCCTTAGCCTACGCCTAGGGGTGCCCTAGCCTAAGGTTAGGGGAGCTCTAGCCTAAGCCTAGGGGTGCCCTAGCCTAAGGCTAGGGGAGCCCTAGCCTTAGCCTAAGCCTATGGGTGTCCTAGCCTAAGCCTAGGGGTGCCCTAACCTAAGGCTACGGAAGCCCTACCCTTAGGCTAGGGGAGCCCTAGCCTAAGGCTAGGGGAGCCCTAGCCTAAGGATAGGAGAGCCTTAGCCTAAGGCTAGGGGAGCCCTAGCCTTAGCCTAAGCCTCGGGGTGACGTACCCTAAGGCTAGGGGAGCCCTAGCCTAATGCTAGGGGAGCCCTAGCCTAAGGCTAGGGGAGCCCTAGCCTTAGCCTAGGGGTGCCCGAGCCTAAGCCTAGGGGTGCCCTAGCCTAAGGCTAGGGGAGCCCTAGCCTGAGGATAGGGGAGCCTTAGCCTTCGGCTAGGGGAGCCCTAGACTTAGCCTAAGCCTCGGGGTGACTTACCCTAGGCTAGTGGAGCCCTAGCCGAAGGCTAGGGGAGCCTTAGTCTTAGCCTAAGACTAGGGGTGCCCTAACCTAAGGCTAGGGGATCCCTCGCCTTAGCCTAAGCCTAGGGGTGCCCTAGACTAAGGATAAGGGGCGCCCTAGTCTAAGGCTAGGGGAGCCCTAGCCTAAGGCTAATGAAACCCTAGCCTAAGCCTAAGCCTAGGGGTGCCAGAACCAAAGGCTAGGGGAGCCCTAGCCTAAGGATAGAGGTACCCGAGCCTAAGCCTAGGGGAGCCCTAGCCTAAGGCTAGGGGAGCACAAGCCTAAGCCTAAGGCTGCCATACTAAGGCTAGGGGAGTCCTAGCCTTAGCGTAAGCCTATGGGTGCCCTAGCCTAAGCCTTTGGGTGCCCTAGCCTAAGGCTATTGGAGCCCTAGCCTAAGGCTAGGGGAGCCCTAGCCTAAGGCTAGGGGAGCCCTAGCCTTAGCCTAAGCCTAGGGTTGCCCTAGCCTAAGCCTAGGGGAGCCTGAGCCTAAGCCTATGGGAGCCCTAGTCTAAGGCTAGGGGAGCCCTGGACTAAGCCTAAGGGTGCCCTGGCCTAAGGATAAGGGAGCACTAGCCTAAGGCTAGGGGAGCCCTAGCCTAAGTCTAGGGGAGCCCTAGCCTAAGGCTAGGGGTGCCCGAGCCTAAGGCTAGGGGAGCACGAGCCTAAGGCTAGGGGAGCCTGAGCCTAAGGCTAGGGGAGACCTAGCCTAAGCCTTAGCTTAGGGGTGCCCTAGCCTAAGACTTGGGGAGCCCTATCCTTAGCCTAAGCCTAGGGGTGCCCTAGCCTAAGGTTAGGGGAGCCCAAGCCTAAGCCTAGGGCTGCCATACCTAAGGCTTGGGGTGCCCTAGCATTAGCCTAAGCCTATGGGTGCCCTAGCCTAAGCCTAGGGGTGCCCTAGCCTAAGACTAGGGGAGCCCTAGCCTTAGCCTAAGCTTAGGGGTGTCCATGCCTAAGACTAGGGGAGCCCTACCCTTAGCCTAAGCCTAGGGGTGCCCTAGCCTAAGGCTAGGGGAGCCCAAGCCTAAGCCTAGGGCTGCCATACCTAAGTGTAGGCCAGCCCTACCCTTAGACTAAGCCTATGGGTGCCATAGCCAAAGGCTAGGGGAGCCCTAGTCTTAGGTTAGGGGAGCCCTAGCCTTAGCCTAAGCCTAGGGGTGCCCTTTCCTAAGGCTAGGGGAAACCTAGCCTAAGGCTTGGGGAGCCCTAACCTAAGGCTAGGGGAGCCCTAGTCTTAGCCTAAGCCTAGGGGAGCCCTAGCCTAAGGCTAGGGGAGCTCTAGCCTAAGCCTAGGGGTGCCGAGCCTAAGCCTAGCGGTGCCCGAGCCTAATGCTAGGGGAGCCCTAGCCTAAGGCTAGGGGATACTTAGTCTAAGGCTAGGGGAGCCCTAGCCTTAACTTAAGCCTAGGGATGACCTACACTAAGGATAGGGGAGCCCTAGCCGAAGACGAGGGGAGCCCTAGCCTAAGTCTAGGGGAGCCCTAGCCTAAGGCTAGGGGAGCCCTAGCCTTAGCCTAAGCCTAGGGGTGCCCTTGCCTAAGGCTAGGGGAGACCTTGTCTAAGCCTAGGGGTGCTCTAACCTAAGGCTAGGGGAGACCTAGGCTTAGGCTAGGGGAGCCCTAGCATAAGGCTAGGGGTGCCCGACCCTAAGGGTAGGGGAGCCCTAGCCGTAGCTTAAGCCTAGGGGTGCCCTTGCCTAAGGCTAGGGGAGACCTAGTCTAAGCCTAGGGGTGCTCTAACCTAAGGCTAGGGGAGACCTAGGCTTAGGCTAGGGGAGCCCTAGCATAAGGCTAGGGGTGCCCGACCCTAAGGGTAGGGGAGTCCTATTCTAAGGCTAGGGATGCCCGAGCCTAGGGCTAGTGGAGCAGTAGCCTAAGGCTAGGGGAGTCCGAGCCTAAGGCTAGGGGAGCCCTAGCCTAAGCCTAGGGGTGCCCTAGCCTAAGCCTAGGGGTGCCCTAGCCTAAGGCTAGGAGAGCCTTAGCCTAAGGTTGGAGAGCCCTAGGCTTAGCCTAAGCCTAGGGGTGCCCTAGACTAAGGATATGGGAGCCCTAGTCTGAATCTAGGGGATCCCTAGCCTAAGCCTAAGCTTAGGTGTGCCCTAGCCTAAGACTAGGGGAACCCTAGCCTTAGCCTAAGCCTATGGGTGCCCTAGCCTAACGCTAGGGGAGCCCCAGCCTAAGGCTAGGGGAGCCCTAGCCTAAGGCTAGGGGAGCCATAGCCTAAGGCTAGAGGAGCCCTAGCCTTAGCCTAAGCCTTGGGGTGCCCTAGTCTAAGGCTAGGGGAGCAGTAGCCCAAGGCTAGGGGAGCCCTAGCCTTAGCCTAAGCCTAGGGGTGCCCTAGTCTAAGGCTAGGGGAGCCCTAGCTTAAGCCTTAGGGGAGCCCTAGTCTGAATCTAGGGGATCCCTAGCCTTAGCCTAAGCTTAGGTGTGCCCTAGCCTAAGACTAGGGGAGCCCTAGCCTAAGCTTAGGTGTGCCATAGCCTAAGGCTAGGGGAGCCCTAGACTTAGCCTAAGCTTAGGGGTGCCGTTGCCTAAGGCTAGGGGACCCCTAGCCTAAGGTTTGGGGAGCCCTAGCCTAGGGCTAGGGGAGCCCTAGCCTAAGGCTAGGGTAGCCCTAGCCTAAGCCTAAGTGTGCCCTAGCCTAAGGCTAGGGGAGCTCTAGCCTAAGGCTAGGGGAGCCCAAGCCTAAGCCTTGGGGTTGCCTAGCCTAAGGCTAGGAGAGCCCTATGCTTAGCCTAAGCCTAGGGGTGCCCTAGACTAAGGATAAGGGGCGCCCTAGTCTAAGGCTAGGGGAGCCGTAGCCTAAGGCTAGGGGAACCCTAGCCTTAGCGTAAGCCTAAAGGTGCCCTAGCCTAAAAGCTAGGGGAACCCTAGACTAAGGCTAGGGGAGCCCTAGCATAATGCTACGGGAGCCCTAGCCTTAGCCTAAGCCTAGGGGTGCCCTAGCCTAAGGCTAGGGGAGCCCTAGCCTTAGCCTAAGCCTAGGGGTGCCCGAGTCTAAGGCTAGGGGAGTCCTAGCATAAGCCTAGGGGTGCCCTAGCCTAAGGCTAGTGGAGCCCTAGCCTAAGGCTAGGGGAGCCCTAGCCTAAGGCTAGGGGAGCCCTAGCCTTAGCCTAAGCCTAAAGGTGCCCTAGCCTAGGGCTAAGGGAGCCCTAGCCTTAGCCTAAGCCTAGGGGTGCCTTAGCCTAAGGCTAGGGGTGCCCTAGCCTAAGGCTAGGGGAGCCCTCACCTTAGCCTATGCCTAGGGGTGGCCTAGCCTAAGGCTCGGGGAGCCCTAGCCTTAGGCTTTGGGAACCCTAGCGTTAGCTTTAGCCTAGGGGTGCCCTAGCAAAGGCTAGGGGATCCCTACCCTAAGGCTAGGGGAGCCCTGGACTAAGTCTAAGGGAGCCCTAGCCTAAGGCTATGGGTGACCAAGCCTAAGGCTAGGGAAGCACGAGCCTAAGGCTAGCGGAGCCCGAGCCTAAGGCAAGGAGAGCCCTAGCCTAAGCCTAGTGGTGCCCTAGCCTAAGGCTAGGAGAGCCCTAGCTTAAGGCTAGGAGAGCCCTAGACTAAGGCTAGGAGAGCCTTAGCTTGGCCTAAGCCTAGGGGTGCCCTAGCCTAAAGCTAGGGGAGTCCTAGCATAAGCCTAGGGGTGCCCTAGCCTAAGGCTAGTGGAGCCCTAGCCTAAGGCTAGGGGAGCCCTAGGCTTAGCCTAAGCCTAAAGGTGCCCTAGCCTAGGGCTAGGGGAGCCGTAGCCTTAGCCTAAGCCTAGGGGTGCCCTAGCCTAAGGCTAGGGGAGTCCTAGCCTAAGACTAGGGGTACCCTAGCCTAAGGCTAGTGGAGCCCTAGCCTAAGGCTAGGGGAGCCCTAGCCTTAGCCTAAGCCTAAAGGTGCCCTAGCCTAGGGCTAGGGGAGCCCTAGCCTTAGCCTAAGCCTAGAGGTGCCCTAGCCTAAGCCCAGGGGTCCCCTAGCCTAAGGCTTGGGGAGCCCTAGCCTAAGGCTAGGCGAGCCCTAGCCTTAGCCTAGGCCTAGGGGTGCCCTAGCCTAGGGCTCGGGGAGCCCTATCCTTATGCTATGGGAACCCTAGCGTTAGCCTTAGTCTAGGGGTGCCCTAGCCAAGGCTAGGGGAGCCCTACCCTAAGGCTACGGGAGCCCTGGACTAAGTCTAGGGGAGCCCTAGCCTAAGGCTATGGGTGACCGAGCCTAAGGCTAGGGGAGCACTAGCCTAAGGCTAGGGGAGCCCTAGACTAAGTCTAGGGGAGCCCTATTCTAAGCATAGGTGTGCCTGAGCCTAAGCCTAGGGGTGCCCTGGCCTAAGGCTAGGGGAGCCCTAGAATTAGCCTAAGCCTAGGGGTGACCTACCCTAAGGCTAGGGGAGCCCTAGCCGAAGGCTAGGGGAGCCCTAGCTTTAGCCTAAGCCTAGGGGTGCCCTAGCCTAAGGATAGGGGAGCCCTAGACTAGGGCTAGGGGAGCCCTGGACTAAGCCTAGGGGTGCTCAAGCCTAAGCCTAGGGGTGCCCTAGCCTAAGGCTAGGGTAGCCCTAGAATTAGCCTAAGCCTAGGTGTGACCTACCCTAAGGCTAGGGGAGCCCTAGCCTAAGGCTAGGGGTGCCATAGCCTAAGGCTAGGGGAGCCCTAGCCTTAGCCTAAGCCTAGGAGTGCCCTAGCCTAATGCTAGGGTAGCCCTAGCCTAAGGCAAGGGTAGCCCTAGCGTTAGCCTAAGCCTAGGGGTGCCCTAGCCTTAGGCTAGGGAAGCCCTAGCCTAAGGCTAGGGAAGCCCTAGCCTAAGGCTAGGGGAGCGCTAGCCTTACCCTAACCCTATGGGTACCCTAGCCTAAGTCTATGGGAGCCCTAGCCTAAGCCTAGGGGTGCCGTAGCCTAAAGCTAGGGGAGCCATAGACTTAGCCTAAGCCTAGTGGTGCCCTAGCCTAAGGCTACGGGAGCCATAGCCTAAGGCTAGGGGAACCCTAGCCTTAGCGTAAGCCTAAAGGTGCCCTAGCCTAAAAGCTAGGGGATCCCTACCCTAAGGCTAGGGGAGCCCTGGACTAAGTCTAGGGGAGCCATGGCCTAAGGCTATGGGTGACCAAGCATAAGGCTAGGGGAGCACGAGCCTAAGGCTAGGGAAGACCGAGCCTAAGGCAAGGGGAGCCCTAGCCTAAGCCTAGTGGTGCCCTAGCCTAAGGCTAGGAGAGCCCTAGCCTAAGGCTAGGAGAGCCCTAGCCTAAGGCTAGGAGAGCCCTAGCCTAAGGCTAGGAGAGCCCTAGCTTAGCCTAAGCCTAGGGGTGCCCAAGCCTAAGGCTAGGGGAGCCCTAGCCTAAGGATAGGGGAGCCCAAGCCTAAGCCTAGGGCTGCCATACCAAAGGCTAGGGGAGCCCTAGACTTAGCCTAAGCCTAAGGGTGCCCTAGCCTAAGGTTGGGGAGCAGTAGCCTAAGGCTAGAGGAGCCCAAGCCTTAGCCAAATCCTAGGGGTGCCCTAGCCTAAGGCTAGGGGTGCCCTACCCTAAGGCTAGGGGAGGCCTAGCCTAAAGCTAAGGGAGCCCTAGCCTTAGGCTAGGGGAGCCTTAGCATAAGGCTAAGGGAACCGTAGCCTAAGCTTGGGGTGCCCTAAACTAAGGCTCGGGGAGTCCTAGCCTAAGCCTATGGGTGCCCTATCCTAAGGCTAGGGGAGACCTAGCCTTAGCCTAAGCCTAGGGGTGCCCTAGCCTAAGGCTAGGGGAACACTAGCCTAAGGCTAGGGGAGCCCTAGCGTTAGCCTAAGCCTAGGGGTGCCCTAGACTAAGGTTAGGGGTACACTAGCCTAAGGCTAGGAGAGCCATAGCCTAAGGTTCTGGGAGCCCTAGTAAGGCTTGGGGTGCCCTAGCCTTAGCCTAAGCCTATCGGTGCCCTAGCCTAAGGCTATGGGAGCCCTAGCCTAAGGCTCGGGGAGCCCTAGCCTTAGCCTAAGCCTAGGGGTGCCCGAGCCTAAGGTTAAGGGAGCCCTAACCTAAGGCTAGGGGAGCCCTAGCCTTAGCCTTAGCCTAGGGGTGCCCAAGCCTAAGGCTAGGGGAGCCCTAGCCTAAGTCTCAGGGAGCCCTAGCCTTAGCCTAAGCCTAGGGGTGCCTTAGCCTAAGGCTAGGGGAGCCCTAGCCTTAGCCTAAGCCTAGGGGTGACTTAACCTAAGGCTAGGGGAGCTCTAGCCTAAGGTTAGGGGAGCCATAGCCTAAGGCTAGGGGGGCCCTAGTCTAAGGCTAGGGGAGACTTGCCTAAGGCTAGGGGAGCCCTAGCCATAGCCTAAGCCTAGGGGAGCCCTATCCTAAGGATAGGGGAGCCCTAGCCTAAGTCTCAGGGAGCCCTAGCCTTAGCCTAAGCCTAGGGGAGCCTTAGCCTAAGGCTAGGGGAGCCCTTGCCTAAGCCTAAGCCTAAAAGTGCCCTAGCCTAAGGCTTGTGGAGCGCTAGCCTTAGCCTAAGCCTAGGAGTGCCCTAACCTAAGTCTAGAAAAGCCCTAGCCTAAGGCTAGGGGAGCCCTAGCCTAAGGCTAGGGGAGCCCTAGCCTAAGGCTAGGGGAGCCCTAGCCTTAGCCTAATCCTAGGGGTGCCAAAGCCTAAGGCTAGGGAAGCCCTAGCATAAGTCTCAGGGAGCCCTAGCCTTAGCCTAAGCCTAGGGGTGCCCTAACCATAAGGCTAGGGGAGCAGTAGCCTAAGGCTAGGGGAGCCCTAGCCTTAGCCTAAGCCTAGGGGTGCCCTAGCCTAAGGCTAGGGGATCCCTAGCCCAAGGCTAGGGGAGCCCTAGTCTAAGGTTCGGGGAGCCCTAGCCTAAGGCTCGGGGAGCCCTAGCGTAAGCCTAGGGGTGCCCTTACCTAATGCCAGGGGAGCGCTAGCCTTAGCCTAAGCCTAGGGGAGCCCTAGCCTAAGCTAGGGGAGCTCTAGCCTAAGGCTAGCGGAGCCCTATCCTAAGGCTAGGGGAACCATAGCCTTAGCCTAAACCTAGGGTTGCCCTAGTCTAAGGCTAGGGGAGCCCTAACCTAAGGCTAGGGGAGCCCTAACCTTAGCCTAAGGCTAGGGGAGCGCTAGCCTTAGCCCAAGCCTTGGGGTGCCCTAACCTAAGGCTAGGGGAGCCCTAGCCTAAGGCTAGGGGAGCCCTAGCCTTAGCCTAAGCCTAGGGGTACCCTAGCCTAAGGCTAGGGGACCCCTAACTTAGGCTAGGGAGCCCTAGCCTTAGCCTAAGCCTAGGGGAGCCCTAGCATTAGCCTAAGCCTAAAGGTTCCCTAGACTAAGGCTAGGGGATCCCTAGCCTTGGCCTAATCTTAGGGGTGCCCTAACGTAAGGCTAGGGGAGCCCTAGCCTAAGGCTAGGGGAGCCCTAGCCTAAGGCTAGGGGAGCCCAAGCCTAAGGCTAGGGGAGCCCTAGCCTAAGGCTAGAGGAGCCCTAGCCTTAGCCTAAGCCTAGGGATTCCCTAGCCTAAGGCTAGGGGAGCCCTAGCCCAAGGCTTGGGTAGCCCTAGCCTAAGGCTAGGGGAGCCCTAACCTAAGGCTAGGGGAACCTTAGCCTTAGCCTAAGCCTAGGGGTGCCCTAGCCTAAGGCTAGGGGAGCACTAGCCTAAGGCTAGGGGAGCCCTAGCCTTAGCCTAAACCTAGGGGTGCCCTAGCCTAAGGCTAGGGGAGCCCTAGCGTAAGTCTCAAGGAGCCCTAGCCTTAGCCTAAGCCTAGGGGAGCCCTAGCCTAAGGGTAGGGGAGCCCTAGCCTTAGCCTAAGCCTTCGGGTTCCATAGCCTAAGGCTAGGGGAGCCCTAACCTAAGGCTAGGGGTGCCCTAGCCTTAGCCTAAGCCTAGCGGTGCCCTAGCCTAAGGCTAGGGGAGTCCTAGCCTAAGGCTAGGGGAGTCTTAGCCTAAGGCTAGGGGAGCCCTAGCCTTAGCCTAAGCCTAAAAGTTCCCTATCCTAAGGCTTGGGGAGCGCTAGCTTTAGCCTAAGCCTAGGGGTGCCCTAACATAAGTCTAGAAAAGCCCTAGCCTAAGCCTAGGGAAGCCCTAGCCTTAGCCTAAGCCTAGGGGTGCCCTAGCCTAAGGTTCGGGGTACACTAGCCTAAGGCTAGGGGTGTCCTAGCCTAAGGCTAGGGGAGCCCTAGCCTAAGGCTAGGGGAGCCCTAGCCTTAGCGTAAGCCTAGGAGTGCCCTAGCCTAAGGCTAGGGGAGCACTAGCCTAAGGCTAGGGGAGCCCTAGCCTAAGCCTAAGCCTAGGGGAGCCCTAGCCTTAGGTTAGGGGAACACTAGCCTAAGGCTAGGGGAGCCCTAGCCTAAGGTTTTTGGAGCCCTAGCCTTAGGCTCGGGGAGCCCTAGCCTAAGCCTAGGGGTGCCCTTACCTAACGCTAGGGGAGCACTTGCCTAAGGTTAGGGGAGCATTAGCCTAAGATTAGGGGAGCCCTTGCCTTAACCTAAGCCTAGGGGTGCCCTAGCATAAGGCTAGGGGAGCCCTAGCCTAAGGCTAGGGGAGCCCTACCCTTAGTCTAAGCCTAGGGGTGCGCTAGTCTAAGGCTAGGGGAGCCCTAGCCCCAGGCTAGGGTAGCTCTAGCCTAAGGCTAGGGGAGCCATAGCCTAAGGCTAGGGGATCCCTAGCCTTGGCCTAATCTTAGGGGTGCCCTAACGTAAGGCTAGGGGAGCCCTAGCCTAAGGCTAGGGGAGCCCTTGCGTTAACCTAAGCCTAGTGGTGCCCTAGCCTAAGGGTAGGGGAGACCTAGCCTAAGGCTAGGGGAGCCCAAGCCTAAGGCTAGGGGAGCCCTAGCCTAAGGCTAGAGGAGCCCTAGCCTTAGCATAAGCCTAGGGATGCCCTAGCCTAAGGCTAGGGGAGCCCTAGCCCAAGGCTAGGGTAGCCCTAGCCTAAGGCTAGGGGAGCCCTAACCTAAGGCTAGGGGAACCTTAGCCTTAGCCTAAGCCTAGTGGTGCCCTAGCCTAAGGCTAGGGGAGCACTAGCCTAAGGCTAGGGGAGCCCTAGCCCTAGCCTAAGCCTAGGGGTGCCCTTACCTAACGCTAGGGGAGCACTAGCCTAAGGTTAGGGGAGCATTAGCCTAAGATTAGGGGAGCCCTTGCCTTAACCTAAGCCTAGGGGTGCCCTAGCATAAGGCTAGGGGAGCCCTAGCCTAAGGCTAGGGGAGTCCTACCCTTAGTCTAAGCCTAGGGGTGCGCTAGTCTAAGGCTAGGGGAGCCCTAGCCCCAGGCTAGGGTAGCTCTAGCCTAAGGCTAGGGGAGCCATAGCCTAAAGCTAGGGGATCCCTAGCCTTGGCCTAATCTTAGGGGTGCCCTAACGTAAGGCTAGGGGAGCCCTAGCCTAAGGCTAGGGGAGCCCTTGCCTTAACCTAAGCCTAGTGGTGCCCTAGCCTAAGGGTAGGGGAGACCTAGCCTAAGGCTAGGGGAGCCCAAGCCTAAGGCTAGGGGAGCCCTAGCCTAAGGCTAGAGGAGCCCTAGCCTTAGCATAAGCCTAGGGATGCCCTAGCCTAAGGCTAGGGGAGCCCTAGCCCAAGGCTAGGGTAGCCCTAGCCTAAGGCTAGGGGAGCCCTAACCTAAGGCTAGGGGAACCTTAGCCTTAGCCTAAGCCTAGGGGTGCCCTAGCCTAAGGCTAGGGGAGCACTAGCCTAAGGCTAGGGGAGCCCTAGCCCTAGCCTAAGCCTAGCGGTGCCCTTACCTAACGCTAGGGGAGCTCTAGCCTAAGGCTAGGGGAGCCATAGCCTAAGGCTAGGGGAACCTTAGCCTTAGCCTAAGCCTAGGGGTGCCCTAGCCTAAGCCTAGGGGTGCCCTAGCCTAAGGCTAGGGGAACACTAGCCTAAGGCTAGGGGAGCCCTAGCCTTAGCCTAAGCCTAGGGGTGCCCTAGCCTAAGGCTAGGAGAACCCTAGCCTAAGTCTCAGGCAGCCCTAGCCTTAGCCTAACCTAGGGGAGCCCTAGCCTTAGCCTAACCTAGGGGAGCCCTAGCCTAAGGCTAGGGGAGCCCTAGCCTTAACCTAAGCCTAGGGGTCCCATAGCCTAAGGCTAGGGGAGACCTAACCTAAGTCTAGGGGTGCCGTAGCCTTAGCCTAAGCCTAGGGGTGCCCTAGCCTAAGGCTAGGGGAGCCCTAGCCTAAGGCTAGGAGAGCCCTAGCCTAAGGCTAGGGGAGCCCTAGCATTAGCCTAAGCCTAGGGGTGCCCTAACCTAAGGCTAGAAAAGTCCTAGCCTAAGGCTAGGGGACCCCTAGCCTAAGGCTAGGGGAGCCCTAGCCTTAGCCTAAGCCTAGGGGTGCCCTAGCCTAAGGCTAGAGGAGCCCTAGCCTTAGCCTAAGCCTAGGGGTGCCCTGGCCTAAGGCTAGGGGAGCCATAGCTTAAGGTTCGGGGAGCCCTAGCCATAGCCTAAGCCTAGGGGTGCCCTAGCCTTAGGCTAGGGGAGCCCTAGCCCACGGCTAGGGGAGCCCTAGTTAAAGCTAGGGGAGCCCTAGCCTAAGGCTAGGGGAGCCCTAGCCTTAGCCTAAGCCTAGGGGTGCCCTAGCCTAAGGCTAGGGGAGCCTTAGCCCAAGTCTCAGGGAGCCCTAGCCTTAGACTAAGCCTAGGGGAGCCTTAGCCTAAGGCTAGGGGAGCCCTAGCCTAAGCCTAAGCCTAAAAGTGCCCTAGCCTAAGGCTTGTGGAGCCCTAGCCTTAGCCTAAGCCTAGGAGTGCCCTAACCTAAGTCTAGAAAAGCCTTAGCCTAAGACTAGGGGAGCCGTAGCCTAAGGCTACGGGAGCCCTACCCTTAGCCTAAGCCTAGAAGTGCACTAGCCTAAGGCTAGGGGAACCGTAGCCCAAGGCTAGGGGAGCCCTAGCCTAAGGTTCAGGGAGCCCTAGCCTAAGGCTCAGGGAGCCCTAGCATAAGACTAGGGGTGCCCTTACCTAACGCCAGGAGAGCGCTAGCCTTAGCCTAAGCCTAGGGGACCCCTAGCCTAAGGCTAGGGGAGTCCTAACCTAAGACTAGGGGAGTCCTAGCCTTAGCCTAAGGCTAGGGGAGCGCTAGCCTTAGCCCAAGCCTAGGGGTGCCTTAACCTAAGGCTAGAGGAGCCTTAGCCTTAGCCTAAGCCTAGGGGTGCCCTAGCCTAAGGCTAGGGGAGCACTAGCCTAAGGCTAGGGGAGCCCTAGCCTTAGCCTAAGCCTAGGGAGCTCAAGCCTAAGGGTAGGGGAGCCCTAGCCTTAGTCTAAGCCTTGGGGTTCCATAGCCTAAGGCTAGGAAAGCCGTGCCCTAGCCTTAGCCTAAGCCTAGCGGTGCCCTAGCCTAAGGCTAGGGGAGCCCTAGCCTAAGGTTTGGGGAGCCCTAGCCTTAGCCTAAGCCTAGGGGTGCCCTACCTAAGGCTAGGGGAGCCCTAGCCCAAGGCTAGCGTAGCTCTAGCCTAAGGCTAGGGGAGCCATAGCCTAAGGCTAGGGGAACCCTAGCCTTAGCCTAAGCCTAGGGGAGCCCTATACTAAGGCTAGGGGAACCATAGCCTTAGCCTAAACCTAGGGGTGCCCTAGGCTAAGGCTAGGGGAGCCCTAACTTAAGACTAGGGGAGTCTAGCCTTAGCCTAAGGCTAGGGGAGCGCTAGCCTTAGCCCAAGCCTAGGGGTGCCCTAACCTAAGGCTAGAGGAGCCCTAGCCTAAGGCTAGGGGAGCCCAAGCCTTAGCCTAAGCCTAGGGGTACCCTAGCCTATGGATAGGTGAGCCCTAACATAAGGCTAGGAAGCCCTAGCCTTAGCCTAAGCCTAGGGGAGCCCTAGCCTTAGCCTAAGCCTAAAGGTGCCCTAGCCTAAGGCTAGGGGATCCCTAGCCTTGGCCTAAGATTAGGGGTGCCCTAACGTAAGGCTAGGGGAGCCCTAGCCTAAGGCTAGGGCAGCCTTAGCCTTAGCCTAAGCCTAGGGGTGCCCTAGCCTAAAGCTAGGGGAGCACTAGCCTAAGGCTATGGGAGCCCTAGCCTTAGCCTAAGCCTAGGGGAGCTTTAGCCTAAGGGTAGGGGAACCCTAGCCTTAGCCTAAGCCTTGGGGTTCCATAGCCTAAGGCTAGGAAAGCCGTGCCCTAGCCTTAGCCTAAGCCTAGCGGTGCCCTAGCCTAAGGCTAGGGGAGCCCTAGCCTAAGGCTAGGGGAGCCCTAGCCTAAGGCTAGGGGAGCCTTAGCCTAAGGCTAGGGGAGCCCTAGCCTTAGCCTAAGCCTAAAAGTGCCCTAGCCTAAGGCTTGGGGAGCGCTAGCTTTAGCCTAAGCCTAGGGGGGACCTAACCTAAGTCTAGAAAAGCCCTAGCCTAAGGCTAGGGGAGCCCTAGCCTAAGGCTAGGGAAGCCCTAGCCTTAGCCTAAGCCTAGGGGTGCCCTAGCCTAAGGCTAGGGGAGCCCTAGCCTTAGCCTAAGCCTAGGGGTGCCCTAGCCTATGGCTAGGGGAGCACTAGCCTAAGGCTAGGGGAGCTCTAGCCTAAGGTTAGGGGTACACTAGCCTAAGGCTAGGGGAGCCATAGCCTAAGGTTTGGGGAGCCCTAGTAAGGCTCGGGGAGCCCTAGCCTTAGCCTAAGCCTATCGGTGCCCTTCCCTAAGGCTATGGGAGCCCTAGCCTAAGGCTCGGGGAGCCCTAACCTTAGCCTAAGCCTTGGGGTGCCCTACCTAAGGCAAGGGGAGCCCTAGCCCAAGGCTAGGGTAGCTCTAGCCTAAGGCTAGGGGAGCCCAAGCCTAAGCCTAGGGGTGCCCCAGCCTTAGGCTATGGGAGCACTAGACTAACGCTTGGGGAGCCCTAGCCTTAGCCTAAGCCTAGGGGTGCCCTAGCCTAGGGCTAGGGGAGCCCAAGCCTTAACCTAAGCCTAGGGGTGCCATAGCCTAAGGCTAGGGGAGCCCTAACCTAAAGCTAGGGGTGCCCTAGCCTTAGCCTAAGCCTAGGGGTGCCCTAGCCTAAGGCTAGGGGAGCCTTAGCCTAAGGCTAGGGGAGCCCTAGCCTTAGCCTAAGCCTAGGGGTGCCCTAACCTAAGGCTAGAAAAGCCCTACCCTAAGGCTAGGGGAGCCCTAGCCCAAGGCTAGGGGAGCCCTAGCCTAAGGGAAGGGGAGCCCTAGCCTTAGCATAAGCCTAGGGGTGCCTAGCCCAAGGCTAGGGGAGCCCTAGCCTAAGGATAGGGGAGCCCTAGCCTTAGCCTAAGCCTAGGGGTGCCCTAGCCTAAGGCTAGGGGAGCACTAGCCTAAGGCTAGGGGAGCCCTAGCCATAGCCTAAGCCTAGGGGTGCCCTAGCCTAAGGTTAGGGGAACACTAGCCTAAGGCTAGGGGTGCCATAGCCTAAGGTTCGGGGAGTCCTAGCCTAAGGCTCCGGGAGCCCTAGCCTAAGCCTAGGGGTGCCCTTACCTAACGCTAGGGGAGCGCTAGCCTAAGCCTTGGAGTGCCCTAGCCTAAGGATAGGGGTGCCCTAGTATAAGGCTAGGGGAGCACTAGCCTAAGGCTAGGGGAGCCCTAGGCTTACCCTAAGCCTAGGGGAGCCCTATCCTAAGACTAGGGGAGACCTAGACTAAGGTTAGGGGACCCTAGCCTAAGGCTAGGTGTGCCCTAGCCTAAGGTTAGGAGAGCCCTAGCCTAAGGCTAGGGGTGCTCTAGCCTAAGGCTAGGGGAGCCCTAGCCTTAGCCTAAGCCTAAAAGTGCCCTAGCCTAAGGCTAGGGGAGCGCTAGACTTAGCCAGAGCCTAGGGGTGCCCTAACCTAAGGCTAGGGGAGCCCTAACCTAAGGCTAGGGAGCCCTAGCCTTAGCCTAAGCCTAGGGGAGCCCTAGCCTAAGGCTAGGGGAGCCCTAGCCTAAGGCTAGGGGAGACCTAGCCTTAGCCTAAGCCTAGGGGTGCCCTAACGTAAGGCTAGGGGAGCCAGCGCCCAAGGCTCGGGGGCCCTAGCCTTAGCCTAAGCCTAGGGGAGCCCTAGCCTAAGGCTAGGGGAGCCCTACTTAGCCTAAGCCTAGGGGTGCCCTAGCCTAAGGCTAGGGGAGCCCTAGCCCAAGGCTAGGGTAGCCCAAGCCTAAGGCTAGGGGAGCCCAAACCTAAGGATAGGGGAGCCTTAGCCTTAGCCTAAGCCTATGGGTGCCCTAAACTAAGGCTAGGGGAGCACTAGCCTAAGCCTAGGGGAACCCTAGCCTTAGCCTAAGCCTAGGGGTACCCTAGCCTAAGGGTAGGGGAGCCCTAGCCTTAGCCTAAGTCTTGGGGTTCCATAGCCTAAGGCTAGGGGAGCCCTAACCTAAGGCTAGGGGTGCCCTAGCCTTAGCCTAAGCCTAGGGGTGCCCAATTTTAAGGCTAGGGGAGCCCTAGCCTAAGGCTAGGGAAGCCTTAGGCTAAGGCTAGGGAAGCCCTAGCCTTAGCGTAAGCCTAAAATTGCCCTAGCCTAAGGCTTGGGGAGCGCTAGCTTTAGCCTAAACCTAGGGGTGCCCTAACCTAAGTCTAGAGAAGACCTAGCCTAAGGCTAGGGGAGCCCTAGCCTAAGGCTAGGGGAGCCCTAGTCTTAGCCTAAGCCTAGGGGTGCCCTAGCCTAAGGCTAGGGGAGCCCTAGCCTTAGCCTAAGCCTAAGGGAGCCCTAGCCTAAGGCTAGGGGAGCACTAGCCTAAGGCTAGGGGAGCCCTAGCCTTAGCCTAAGCCTAGGGGTGCCCTCGCCTAAGGTTAGGGGTACACTAGCCTAAGGCTAGGGGAGCCATAGCCTAAAGTTTGGGGAGCACTAGTAGGCTCGGGGATCCCTAGCCTTAGCCTAAGCCTATCGGTGCCCTAGCCTAAGGATATGGGAGCCCTAGCCTAAGGCTCGGGGAGCCCTAGCCTTAGCCTAAGCCTAGGGATGCCCTACCTAAGGCTAGGGGAGCCCTAGCCCAAGGCTAGGGTAGCTCGAGCCTAAGGCTAGGGGAGCCATAGCCTAAGGCTAGGGGAACCCTAGCCATAGCCTAATCCTAGGGGTGCCCTAGCCTAAGCATAGGGGAGCCCTAGCCTTAGTCTAAGCCTAGGGGTGCCTAGCCTAAGGCTAGGGGAGCCCTAGCCCAAGGCTAGGGGAGCCCTAGCCTAAGGCTAGGGGAGCCCTAGCCTTAGCCTAAGCCTAAAGGTGCCTAGCCTAAGGCTAGGGGAGCCCTAGCCCAAGGCTAGGGGAGCCCTAACCTAAGGCTAGGGGAGCCCTAGCCTTAGCCTAAGCCTAGGGGTGCCCTATCCTAAGGCTAGAGGAGCCCTAGCCTTAGCCTAAGCCTAGGGGTGCCCTAGCCTAAGGCTAGGGGAGCACTAGCCTAAGGCTAGGGGAGCCCTAGCCTAAGCCTAGGGGAGCCCTAGCCTTAGTCTAAGCCTAGGGGTGCCCTAGCCTAAGGCTAGGGGAGCCATAGCCCAAGGCTAGGGGAGCATTAGCCTAAGGCTAGGGGAGCCCTAGCCTTAGCCTAAGCCTAGGGGTGCCCTTGCCTAAGGCTAGGGGAGCATTAGCCTAAGGCTAGGGGAGCCCTAGCCTTAGCCTAAGCCTAGGGGTGCCCTAGCCTAAAGCTAGGGGAGCCCTAGTCTAAGTCTCAGGGAGCCCTAGCCTTAGCCTAACCTAGGGGAGCCCTAGCCTAAGGCTAGGGGAGCCCTAGCCTTAACCTAAGCCTAGGGGTGCTCTAGCCTAAGGTTTGGGGAGCACTAGCCTTAGTCTAGGGGAGCCCTAGCCATAGCCTAAGCCTAGGGGTGCCCTTACCTAACGCTAGGGGAGCGCTAGCCTAAGGTTGGAGTGCCCTAGCCTAAGGCTAGTGGTGCTCTAGTCTAAGGCTAGGGGAGCAGTAGCCTAAGGCTAGGGGAGCCCTAGCCTTACCCTAAGCCTATGGGAGCCCTAGCCTAAGACTAGGGGAGCCCTAGCCTAAGGCTAGGGGAGTCCTAGACTTAGCCTAAGCCTACGGGTGCCCTAGCCTAAGGTTAGGGGAGCCCTAACCTAAGGGTAGGGGAGCCCTAGCCTTAGCCTAAGCCTAGGGGTGCCCTAGCCTAAGGCTAGGGGAGCCCTAGCCTTAGCCTAAGCCTAAAAGTGCCCTAGCCTAAGGCTAGGGGAGCGCTAGCCTTAGCCAGAGCTTAGGGGTGCCCTAACGTAAGGCTAGGGCAGCCAGAGCCCAAGGCTCGGGGGCCCTAGCCTTAGCCTAAGACTAGGGGAGCCCTAGCCTAAGGCTAGGGGAGCCCTACCTTAGCCTAATACTAGGGGTGCCCTAGCCTAAGGCTAGGGGAGCCCTAGCCCAAGGCTAGGGTAGCCCAAGCCTAAGGCTAGGGTAGTGCAAACCTAAGGCTAGGGGAGCCTTAGCCTTAGCCTAAGCCTAGGGGTGCCCTAGACTAAGGCTAGGGGAGCACTAGCCTAAGGCTAGGGGAACCCTAGCCTTAGCCTAAGCCTAGGGGTGTCCTAGCCTAAGGCTTGGGGAGCCCTAGCCTAAGTCGCAGGGAGCCCTAGCCTTAGCCTAAGCCTAGGGGAGCCCTAGCCTAAGGGTAGGGGAGCCCTAGCCTTAGCCTAAGTCTTGGGGTTCCATAGCCTAAGGCTAGGGGAGCCCTAACCTAAGGCTAGGGGTGCCCTAGCCTTAGCCTAAGCCTAGGGGTGCCCAAATCTAAGGCTACGGGAGCCCTAGCCTAAGGCTAGGGAAGCCTTAGCCTAAGCTAGGGAAGCCCTAGCCTTAGCCTAAGCCTAAAAGAGCCCTAGCCTAAGGCTTGGGGAGCGCTAGCTTTAGCCTAAACCTAGGGTTGCCCTAACCTAAGTCTAGAGAAGACCTAGCCTAAGGCTAGGGGAGCCCTAGCCTAAGGCTAGGGGAGCCCTAGCCTAAGGCTAGGGGAGCCCTAGCCTTAGCCTAAGCCTAGGGGTGCCCGAGCCTAAGGCTAGGGGAGCCCTAGCCTTAGCCTAAGCCTAAGGGAGCCCTAGCCTAAGGCTACGGGAGCACTAGCCCAAGGCTAGGGGAGCCCTAGCCTTAGCCTAAGCCTAGGGGTGCCCTAGCCTAAGGTTAGGGGTACACTAGCCTAAGGCTAGGGGAGCCATAGCCTAAAGTTTGGGGAGCACTAGTAAGGCTCGGGGAGCCCTAGCTTAGCCTAAGCCTATCGGTGCACTAGCCTAAGGATATGGGAGCCCTAGCCTAAGGCTCGGGGAGCCCTATCCTTAGCCTAAGCCTAGGGGTGCCCTACCTTAGGCTAGGGGAGCCCTAACCCAAGGCTAGGGTAGGTCTAGCCTAAGGCTAGAGGAGCCATAGCCTAAGGCTAGGGGAACCCTAGCCTTAGCCTAAGCCTAGGGTTGCCGTAACCTAAGGCTAGAAAAGCCCTAGCCTAAGGCAAGGGGAGCCCTAGCTCAAGGCTAGGGGAGCCCTAGCCTTAGCCTAAGCCTAGGGGTGCCTAGCGTAAGGCTAGGTGAGCCCTAGCCCAAGGCTAGGGGAGCCCTAGCCTAAGACTAGGGAAGCCCTAGCCTAAGGCTAGGGGAGCCCTAGCCTTAGCCTAAGCCTAGGGGTTCCCTATCCTAAGGCTAGAGAAGCCCTAGCCTTAGCCTAAGGCTAGGGGTGCCCTAGCCTAAGGCTAAGGGAGCCCTAGCCTAAGTCTCAGGGAGCCGTAGCCTTATCCTAACCTAGGGCAGCAACAGCCTAAGGCTAGAGGAGCCCTAGCCTTAACCTAAGCCTAGGGGTGCCATAGCCTAAGGTTAGGGGAGCCCTACCTAAGGCTAGGGGAGCCCTAGCCTTAACCTAAGCCTAGGGTTGCCCTAACCTAAGGCTAGAAAAGCCCTAGCCTAAGGCAAGGGGAGCCCTAGCCCAAGGCTAGGGGAGCCCTAGCCTTAGCCTAAGCCTAGGGGTGCCTAGCGTAAGGCTAGGTGAGCCCTAGCCCAAGGCTAGGGGAGCCCTAGCCTAAGACTAGGGAAGCCCTAGCCTAAGGCTAGGGGAGCCCTAGCCTTAGCCTAAGCCTAGGGGTTCCCTATCCTAAGGGTAGAGAAGCCCTAGCCTTAGCCTAAGGCTAGGGGTGCCCTAGCCTAAGTCTCAGGGAGCCCTAGCCTTATCCTAACATAGGGGAGCCCTAGCCTAAGGCTAGGGGTGCCCTAGCCTTAGCCTAAGCCTAGGGGTGCCCTATCCTAAGGCTAGAGGAGCCGTAGCCTAAGGCTAGGGGAGCCCTAGCCCAAGGCTAGGGGAGCCCTGGCCTAAGGCTAGGGGAGCCCTAGCCTTAGCCTAAGCCTAGGCGTGCCTAGCCTAAGGCTAGGGGAGCCCTAGCCCAAGGCTAGGGGAGCCCTAGCCTAAGGCTAGGGGAGCCCTAGCCTTAGCCTAAGCCTAGGGGTGCCCAAGCATAAGGCTAGGGGACCCTTAGCCTAAGGCTAGGGGAGCCTTAGCCTAAGGCTAGGGAGCCCTAGCCTTAGCCTAAGCCTAGGGGTGCCCTAGCCTAAGGCTGGAGGAGCCGTAGCCTAAGGCTAGGGGAGCCTTAGCCTAAGGCTAGGGGAGCCCTAGCCTTAGCCTAAGCCTAGGGGTGCCCTATCCTAAGGCTAGAAAAGCCCTAGCCTAAGGCTAGGGGAGCCCTAGCCCAAGGCTAGGGGAGCCCTGGCCTAAGGCTAGGGGAGCCCTAGTCTTAGCCTAAGCCTAGGCGTGCCTAGCCTAAGGCTAGGGGAGCCCTAGCCCAAGGCTAGGGGAGCCCTAGCCTAAGGCTAGGGGAGCCCTAGCCTTAGCCTAAGCCTAGGCGTTCCCTAGCCTAAGGCTAGGGGAGCACTAGCCTAAGGCTAGGGGAGCCCTAGCCTAAGGCTAGGGGAGCCCCAAATTAAGACTAGGGGTGCCCTAGTCTAAGGCTAGGGGAGCACTAGCCAAAGGCTAGGGGAGCCGTAGCCTTAGCCTAAGCCTAGGGGAGCCCTAGCCTAAGACTAGGGGAGCACTAGCCTAAGGCTAGGGGAGCCCTAGCCTAAGGCTAGGTGTGCCCTAGCCTAAGGTTAGGGAAGCCCTAGCATAAGGCTAGGGGTGCCCTAGCCTAAGGCTAGGGGAGTCCTAGACTTAGCCTAAGCCTACGGGTGCCCTAGCCTAAGGCTAGGGGAGCCCTAACCTAAGGCTAGGGGAGCCCTAGCCTTAGCCTAAGCCTAGGGGTGCCGTAGCCTAAGGCTAGGGGAGCCCTAGCCTTAGCCTAAGCCTTGGGGTTCCATAGCCTAAGGCTAGGGAAGCCCTAACCTAAGGCTAGGAGTGCCCTAGCCTTAGCCTAAGCCTAAAAGTGCCCTAGCATAAGGCTTGGGGAGCACTAGCTTTACCTAAACCTAGGGGTGCCCTAGCCTAAGGTTAGGGGTACACTAGCCTAAGGCTATGGGAGCCCTAGCCTAAGGCTAGGGGAGCCCTAACCTAAGGCTAGGGGAACCCTCACCTTAGCCTTAGCCTAGGGGTGCCCTAGCCTAAGGCTAGGGGAGCACTAGCCTAAGGCTATGGAAGCCCTAGCCTTAGCCTAAGCCTAGGGGTGCCCTAGCCTAAGGCTAGGGGAGCCCTAGCCTAAGTCTCAGGGAGCCCTAGCCTTAGCCTAAGCCTAGGGGAGCCTTAGCCTAAGGCTAGGGGAGCCCTACCCTAAGCCTAAGCCTAAAAGTGCCCTAGTCTAAGGCTTATGGAGCGCTAGCCTTAGACTAAGCCTAGGAGTGCCCTAACCTAAGTCTAGAAAAGCCCTAGCCTAATCCTAGGAGTGCCCTAACCTAAGTCTAGAAAAGCCCTAGCCTAAGGCTAGGGGAGCCCCAACCCAAGGCTAGGGGAGCCGTAGCCTAAGGCTAGGGGAGACCTACCCTTAGCCTAAGCCTAGGGGTGCCCTAGGCTAAGGCTAGGGGAGCACTAGCCTAAGGCTAGGGGAGCCCTAGCCTTAGCCTAAGCCTAGGGGTGCCCTAGCCTAAGGCTAGGGGAGCCCTAACCTAAGGCTAGGGGAGCCCTAGCCTTAGCCTAAGGCTAGGGGATCGCTAGCCTTAGCCCAAGCCTAGGGGTGCCCTAACCTAAGGCTAGGGGAGCCTTAGCCTAAGGCTAGGGGAGCCCTAGCCTTAGCCTAAGCCTACGGGTGCCCTAGCCTAAGGCTAGGGGAGATCTAACCTAAGGCTAGGGAGCCCTGGCCTTAGCCTAAGCCTAGGGGAGCCCTAGCCTTAGCCTAAGCCTAAAGTTGCCCTAGCCTAAGGCGAGGAGATCCCTAGCCTTGGCCTAAGCATAGGGCTGTCCTAACGTAAGGATAGGGGAGCCCTAGCCTAAGGCTAGGGGAGCCCTTGCCTTAACTTAAGCCTAGTGGTGCCCTAGCCTAAGGCTAGGGAATCCCTATCCTAAGGCTAGGGGAGCCCTAGCCTTAGGCTACGGGAGCCCTAGCCTTAGCCGAAGCCTAGGGGTGCCCTAGCTTAAGGTTAGGGGAACACTACCCTACGGCTAGGGGAGCCATAGCCTAAGGTTCGGGGAGCTCTAGCCTAAGGCTCGGGGAGCCCTAGTGTAAGCCTAGGGGTGCCCTTACCTAACGCGAGGGGAGCGCTAGCCTTAGCCTAAGCCTAGGGGAGCCCTAGCCTAAGCCTAGGGGAGCCCTAGACTAAGGTTAGTGGAGCCCTATCCTAAGGCTAGGGGAACCATAGCCTTAGCCTAAACCTAGGGGTGCCCTAGCCTAAAGCTAGGGGAGCCCTAACCTAAGGCTAGGGAAGCCCTAACCTAAGGCTAGGGGAGCCCTATCCTTAGCTTAAGGCTAGGGGAGCGCTACCCTTAGCCCAAGCCTAGGGGTGCCCTAACCTAAGGCTAGGGGAGCCCTAGCCTAAGGCTAGGGGAGCCCTACCCTTAGCCTAAGCCTACGGGTGCCCTAGCCTAAGGCTATGGGAGCCCTATCCTAAGGCTAGGGGAGCCCTCGCCTTAGCCTTAGCCTAGGGGTGCCCTAGCCTAAGGTATGGGGAGCCCTAGCCTAAGTCTCAGGGAGCCCTAGCCTTAGCCTAAGCCTAGGGGTGCCCTAGCCTAAGGCTAGGGGAGCCCTAGCCTAAGGCTAGGGGAGCCCTAGCCTTAGCCTAAGCCAAGGGGTGCCATAGCCTAAGGCTAGGGGAGTCCCAGCCCAAGGCTAGGGGAGCCCTAGCCTAAGGCTAGGGGAGCCCTAGCCTAAGGCTAGGGGAGCCCTAGCCTAAGGCTAGGGGAGCCCTAGCCTAAGGCTAGGGGAGACCTAGCCTTAGCCTAAGACTAGGGGTGCCCTAGGCTAAGGCTAGAGAAGGACTAGCCTAAGGCTGGGGGAGCCCTATCCTTAGCCTAAGCCTAGGGGTGCCCTAGCCTAAGATTAGGGGAACACTACCGTAAGGCTAGGGGAGCCATAGCCTAAGGTTCGGGGAGCTCTAGCCTAAGGTCCGGGGAGCCCTAGCGTAAGCCTAGGGGAGCCCTAGCCTAAGCCTAGGGGAGCCCTAGACTAAGGCTAGGGGAGCCCTATCCTAAGGCTAGGGGAGCCCTAGCCTTAGCCTAAGGCTAGGGGAGCGCTAGCCTTAGCCCAAGCCTAGGGGTGCCCTAACCTAAGGCTTGGGGACCCCTAGCCTAATGCTAGGGGAGCCCTAGCCTTAGCCTAAACCTACGGGTGCCCTAGCCTAAGGCTAGGGGAGCCCTAACCTAAGGCTAGGGAGCCCTAGCCTTAGCCTAAGCCTAGGGGAGCCCTAGCCTTAGCCTAAGCCTAAAGGTGCCCTAGCCTAAGCCGAGGGGATCCCTAGCCTTGGCCTAAGCCTAGGGGTGCCTTACGTAAGGATAGGGGAGCCCTAGCCTAAGGCTAGGGGAGCCCTTGCCTTAACCTAAGCCTAGTGGTGCCCTAGCCTAAGGCCAGGGGAGCCCTATCCTAAGGCTAGGGGAGCCCTAGCCTTAGGCTAGGGGAGCCCTAGCCTTAGCCTAAGCCTAGGGGTGCCCTAGCCTAAGGCTAGGGGAGCCCCAGCCCAAGGCTAGGGGAGACCTAGCCTTAGCCTAAGCCTTGGGGTGCCCTAGGCTAAGGCTAGGGGAACACTACCCTAAGGCTAGGGGAGCCATAGCCTAAGGTTCAGGGAGCTCTAGCCTAAGGCTCGGGGAGCCCTAGTGTAAGCCTAGGGGTGCCCTTACCTAACGGTAAGGGAGCGCTAGCCTTAGCCTAAGCCCAGGGGAGCCCTAGCCTAAGCCTAGGGGAGCCCTAGACTAAGGTTAGGGGAGCCCTATCCTAAGGCTAGGGGAACCATAGCCTTAGCCTAAACCTAGGGGTGCCCTAGCCTAAAGCTAGGGGAGCCCTAACCTAAGGCTAGGGGAGCCCTAGCCTTAGCCTAAGGCTAGGGGAGCGCTAGCCTTAGCCCAAGCTTAGGGGTGCCCTAACCTAAGGCTAGGGGAGCCCTAGTCTAAGGCTAGGGGAGCCCTAGCCTTAGCCTAAGCCTACGGGTGCCCTAGCCTAAGGCGAGGGGATCCCTAGCCTTGGCCTAAGCCTAGGGGTGCCCTAACGTAAGGATAGGGGAGCCCTAGCCTAAGGCTAGGGGAGCCCATGCCTTAACCTAAGCCTAGTGGTGTCCTAGCCTAAGGCTAGCGGAGCCCTATCCTAAGGCTAGCGGAGCCATAGCCTTAGGCTAGGGGAGACCTAGCCTTAGCCTAAGCCCAGGGGTGCCCTAGCCTAAGTCTAGGGGAGCCCTAACCTAAGGCTAGGGGAGCCTTAGCCTTAGCCTAAGCCTGGGGGTGCCCTAGCCTAAGGCTAGTGGAGGACTAGACTAAGGCTAGGGGAGCCCTAGCCTAAGTCTTCGGGAGCCCTAGCCTTAGCCTAAGCCTAGGGAAGCCCTAGCCTAAGGGTAGGGGAGCCCTAGCCTTAGCCTAAGCCTTGGGGTTCTATACCCTAAGGCTAGGGGAGCCCTAACCTAAGGCTAGAGGTTCCCTAGTCTTAGCCTAAGCCTAGGGGTGCCCTAGCCTAAGGCTAGGGGAGCCCTAGCCTAAGGCTAGGGGAGCCTTAGCCTAAGGCTATGGGAGCCCTAGCCTTACCCTAAGCCTAAAAGTGCCCTAGCCTAAGGCTTGGGGAGCGCTAGCTTTAGCGTAAGAATAAGGGTGCCCTAACCTAAGTCTAGAAAAGCCCTAGCCTAAGGCTAGGGGAGCCCTAGCCTAAGGCTAGGGGAGCCCTAGCCTAAGGCTAGGGGAGCCCTAGCCTTAACCTAAGCCTAGGGGTGCCCTAGCCTAACGTTAGGGGTACACTAACCTAAGGCTAGGGGAGCCATACCCTAAGGTTCGGGGAGCCCTAGTAAGGCTCAGGGAGCCCTAGCCTTAGCCTAAGCCTATCGGTGCCCTAGCCTAAGGCTATCAGAGCCCTAGCCTAAGGCTCGGGGAGCCCTAGCCTTAGCCTAAGCCTAGGGGTGCCCTAGCCTAAGGTTAGTGGAACACTAGCCTAAGGCTAGGGGAGCCATAGCCTAAGGTTCGGGGAGCCCTAGCCTAATGCTCGGGGAGCCCTAGCCTAAGCTTAGGGGTGCCCTTACCTAACGCTAGGGGAGCACTAGCCTAAGCCTAGGAGTGCCCTAGCCCAAGGCTAGAGGAGCCCTAGCCTAAGGCTAGAGGAGCAATAGTCTATTGTTCGGGGAGCCCTAGATTAAGGCTAGGGGTGCCCTAGCCTAAGGCTAGGGGAGCCCTAGCCTTAGCCTAAGTCTAGGGGAGCCCTAGCCTAAGACTAGGGGAGCCCTAGCCTAAGGCTAGGGGAGCCCTAGCCTTAGCCTAAACCTAGGTGTGCCCTAGCCGAAGGCTAAGGGAGCCCTAGCCTTAGCCAAAGCCTTGGGGTGCCCTAGCCTAAGGCTAGGGGAGCCCTAGCCTTAGCCTAAGCCTAGGGGTGCCCTAGCCTAAGCCTACGGGTGCCCTAGCCTAAGGCTAGGGGAGCCCTAACCTAAAGCTAGGGGAGCCCTAGCCTTAGCCTAAGACTAGGGGTGCCCTAGCCTAAGGCTAGGGGAACCCTAGCCTAAGGCTAGGGGAGCCCTAGCCTTAGCCTAAGCCTAGCAGAGCCCTAGACTAAGGCTAGGGGAGCAATAGCCTAAGGCTAGGGGAGTCCTAGCCTTAGCCTAAGCATAAAGGTGCCCTAGTCTAAGCCTAGGGGATCCCTAGCTTTGGCCAAAGCGTAGGGGTGCCCTAACCTAAGGCTAGGGGAGCCCTAGCCTAAGGTTGGGGGAGCATTATCCTAAGACTAGGGGAACCCGTGCCTTAACCTAAGCCTAGGGGTGCCCTAGCATAAGGCTAGGTGAGCCCTAGCCTAAGGCTAGGGGAGCCCTAGCCTAAGGCTAGGGGAGCCCTATCCTTAGCCTAAGCCTAGGGGTGCGCTAGCCTAAGGCTAGGGGAGCCCTAGCCCAAGGCTAGGGTAGCTCTAGCTAAGGCTAGGGGAACCCTAGCCTTAGCCTAAGGCTAGGGGTGCCCTAGCCTAAGCCTAGGGGTACCCTAGCCTAAGGCTAGGGGAGCACTAGCCTAAGGCTAGGGGAGCCCTAGCCTTAGCCTAAGCCTAGGGGTGCCCTATCCTAAGGCTAGGGGAGCCGTAGCCTAAGTCTCAGGGAGACCTAGCCTTAGCCTAACCTAGGGGAGCCCTAGCTTAAGGCTAGGGGAGCCCTAGCCTTATCCTAAGCCTAGGGGTGCCCTAGCCTAAGGTTAGGGGAACACTACCCTAAGGCTAGGGGAGCCATAGCCTAAGGTTAGGGGAGCTCTAGCCGAAGGCTCGGGGAGCCCTAGCGTAAGCCTAGGGGTGCCCTTACCTAACGCTAGAGGAGCTCTAGCCTTAGCCTAAGCCTAGGGGAGCCCTAGACTAAGGTTAGGGGAGCCCTATCCTAAGGCTAGGGGAACCATAGCCTTAGCCTAAACCTAGGGGTGCCCTAGCCTAAGGCTAGGGGAGCCCTAACCTAAGGCTAGGGGAGTCCTAGCCTTAGCCTAAGGCTAGGGGATCGCTAGCCTTAGCCCAAGCCTAGGGGTGCCCTAACCTAAGGCTAGGGGAGCCCTAGCCTAAGGCTAGGGGAGCCCTAGCCTTAGCCTAAGCCTACGGGTGCCCTAGCCTAAGGCTAGGGGAGCTCTAACCTAAGGCTAGGGAGCCCTAGCCTTAGCCTAAGCCTAGGGGAGCCCTAGCCATAGCCTAAGCCTAAAGGTGCCCTAGCCTAAGGCGAGGAGATCCCTAGCCTTGGCCTAAGCATAGGGCTGCCCTAACGTAAGGATAGGGGAGCCCTAGCCTAAGGCTAGGGGAGCCCTTGCCTTAACTTAAGCCTAGTGGTGCCCTAGCCTAAGGCTAGGGGATCCCTATCCTAAGGCTAGGGGAGCCCTAGCC
Organism: Tenrec ecaudatus; assembly: GCF_050624435.1. NCBI lineage: Eukaryota > Metazoa > Chordata > Mammalia > Afrosoricida > Tenrecidae > Tenrec > Tenrec ecaudatus. Next base: position 364,543 of record NW_027458069.1, read on the forward strand.
TTAGGCTAGGGGAGCCCTAGCCTTAGCCTAAGCCTAGGGGTGCCCTAGCCTAAAGCTAGGGGAGCCCCAGCCCAAGGGTAGGGGAGCCCTAGCCTAAGGCTAGGGGAGACCTAGCCTTAGCCTAAGCCTAGGGGTTCCCTAGCTTAAGGTTAGGGGAATACTACCCTAAGGCTAGGGGAGCCATAGCCTAAGGTTCGGGGAGCTCTAGCCTAAGGCTCGGGGAGCCCTAGTGTAAGCCTAGGGGTGCCCTTACCTAACGCGAGGGGAGCGCTAGCCTTAGCCTAAGTCTAGGGGAGCCCTAGCCTAAGCCTCGGGGAGCCCTAGACTAAGGCCAGGGGAGCCCTATCCTAAGGCTAGGGGAACCATAGCCTTAGCCTAAACCTAGGGGTGCCCTAGCCTAAGGCTAGGGGAGCCCTAACTTAAGGCTAGGGGAGCCCTAGCCTTAGCTTAAGGCTAGGGGAGCGCTACCCTTAGCCCAAATCTAGGGGTGCCCTAACCTAAGGCTAGGGGAGCCCTAGCCTTAGCCTAAGCCTACGGGTGCCCTAGCCTAAGGCGATGGGAGCCCTATCCTAAGGCTAGGGGAGCCCTCGCCTTAGCCTTAGCCTAGGGGTGCCCTAGCCTAAGGTAAGGGGAGCCCTAGCCTAAGTCTCAGGTAGCCCTAGCCTTAACCTAAGCCTAGGGGTGCCCTAGCCTAAGGCTAGGGGAGCCCTAGCCTAAGGCTAGGGGAGCCCCAGCCCAAGGCTAGGGGAGCACTAGCCTAAGGCTAGGGGAGCCCTAGCCTTAGCCTAAGCCTAGGGGTGCCCTAGCCTAAGGTTAGGGGAACACTACCGTAAGGCTAGGGGAGCCATAGCCTAAGGTTCGGGGAGCTCTAGCCTAAGGCTCTGGGAGCCCTAGCGTAAGCCTAGGGGAGCCCTAGCCTTAGCCTAGGGGAGCCCTAGACTAAGGCTCGGGGAGCCCTATCCTAAGGCTAGGGGACCCATAGACTTAGCCTAAACCTAGGGGTGCCCTAGCCTAAGGCTAGGGGAGCCCTAACCTAAGGCTAGGGGAGCCCTAGCCTTAGCCTAAGGCTAGGGGAGCGCTAGCCTTAGCCCAAGCCTAGGGGTGCCATAACCTAAGGCTAGGGGAGCCCTAGCCAAAGGCTAGGGGAGCCCTAGCCTTAGCCTAAGCCTAGGGGTGCCCTATCCTAAGGCTAGGGGAGCCCTAGCCTAAGTCTCAGGGAGACCTAGCCTTAGCCTAACCTAGGAGAGCCCTAGCCTAAGGCTAGGGGAGCCCTAGCCTTATCCTAAACCTAGGGGTGCCCTAGCCTAAGGTTAGGGGAACACTACCCTAAGGCTAGGGGAGCCATAGCCTAAGGTTAGGGGAGCTCTAGCCGAAGGCTCGGGGAGACCTAGCATAAGCCTAGGGGTGCCCTTACCTAACGCTAGAGGAGCTCTAGCCTTAGCCTAAGCCTAGGGGAGCCCTAGACTGAGGTTAGGGGAGCCCTATCCTAAGGCTAGGGGAACCATAGCCTTAGCCTAAACCTAGGGGTGCCCTAGCCTAAGGCTAGGGGAGCCCTAACCTAAGGCTAGGGGAGTCCTAGCCTTAGCCTAAGGCTAGGGGATCGCTAGCCTTAGCCCAAGCCTAGGGGTGCCCTAACCTAAGGCGAGGAGATCCCTAGCCTTGGCCTAAGCATAGGGCTGCCCTAACGTAAGGATAGGGGAGCCCTAGCCTAAGGCTAGGGGAGCCCTTGCCTTAACTTAAGCCTAGTGGTGCCCTAGCCTAAGGCTAGGGGATCCCTATCCTAAGGCTAGGGGAGCCCTAGCCTTAGGCTAGGGAAGCCCTAGCCTTAGCCTAAGCCTAGGGGTGCCCTAGCCTAAAGCTAGGGGAGCCCCAGCCCAAGGGTAGGGGAGCCTTAGCCTAAGGCTAGGGGAGACCTAGCCTTAGCCTAAGCCTAGGGGTGCCCTAGCTTAAGGTTAGGGGAATACTACCCTAAGGCTAGGGGAGCCATAGCCGAAGGTTCGGGGAGCTCTAGCCTAAGGCTCGGGGAGCCCTAGTGTAAGCCTAGGGGTGCCCTTACCTAACGCGAGGGGAGCGCTAGCCTTAGCCTAAGCCTAGGGGAGCCCTAGCCTAAGCCTCAGGGAGCCCTAGACTAAGGCCAGGGGAGCCCTATCCTAAGGCTAGGGGAACCGTAGCCTTAGCCTAAACCTAGGGGTGCCCTAGCCTAAGGCTAGGGGAGCCCTAACCTAAGGCTAGGGGATCCCTAGCCTTAGCTTAAGGCTAGGGGAGCGCTACCCTTAGCCCAAATCTAGGGGTGCCCTAACCTAAGGCTAGGGGTGCCCTAACCTAAGGCTAGGGGAGCCCTAGCCTAAGGCTAGGGGAGCCCTAGCCTTAGCCTAAGCCTACAGGTTCCCTAGCCTAAGGCTATGGGAGCCCTATCCTAAGGCTAGGGGAGCCCTCGCCTTCGCCTTAGCCTAGGGGTGCCCTAGCGTAAGGTAAGGGGAGCCCTAGCCTAAGTCTCAGGGAGCCCTAGCCTTAACCTAAGCCTGGGGTGCCCTAGGCTAAGGCTAGGGGAGCCCTAGCCGAAGGCTAGGGGAGCCCCAGCCCAAGGCTAGGGGAGCACTAGCCTAAGGCTAGGGGAGCCCTAGCCTTAGCCTAAGCCTAGGGGTGCCCTAGCCTAAGGTTAGGGGAACACTACCGTAAGGCTAGGGGAGCCATAGCCTAAGGGTCGGGGAGCTCTAGCCTAAGGCTCTGGGAGCCCTAGCGTAAGCCTAGGGGAGCCCTAGCCTTAGCCTAGGGGAGCCCTAGACTAAGGATCGGGGAGCCCTATCCAAAGGCTAGGGGAACCATAGACTTAGCCTAAACTTACGGGTGCCCTAGCCTAAGGCTAGGGGAGCCCTAACCTAAGGCTAGGGGAGCCCTAGCCTTAGCCTAAGGCTAGGGGAGCGCTAGCCTTAGCCCAAGCCTAGGGGTGCCATAACGTAAGGCTAGGGGAGCCCTAGCCTAAGGCTAGGGGAGCCCTAGCCTTAGCCTAAGCCTACGGGTGCCCTAGCCTAAGGCTAGGGGAGCCCTAACCTAAGGCTAGGGAGCCCTAGCCTTAGCCTAAGCCTAGGGGAGCCCTAGCTTTAGCCTAAGCCTAAAGGTGCCCTAGCCTAAGGCGAGGGGATCCCTGGCCTTGGCCTAAGCATAGGGCTGCCCTAACGTAAGGATAGGGGAGCCCCAGCCTGAGGGTAGGGGAGCCCTTGCCTTAACTTAAGCCTAGTGGTGCCCTAGCCTAAGGCTAGGGGATCCCTATCCTAAGGCTAGGGGAGCCCTAGCCTTAGGCTAGGGGAGCCCTAGCCTTAGCCTAAGCCTAGGGGTGCGCTAGCCTAAGGCTAGGGGAGCCCCAGCCCAAGGCTAGGGGAGCCCTAGCCTAAGGCTAGGGGAGACCTAGCCTTACCCTAAGCCTAGGAGTGCCATAGGCTAAGGCTGGGGGAGCACTAGCCTAAGTCTAGGGGAGCCCTAGCCTTAGCCTAAGCCTAGGGGTGCCCTAGCTTAAGTTTAGGGGAACATTACCCTAAGGCTAGGGGAGCCATAGCCTAAGGTTCGGGGAGCTCTAGCCTAAGGCTCGGGGAGCCCTAGTGTAAGCCTAGGGGTGCCCTTACCTAACACGAAGGGAGCCCTAGCCTAAGCCTAGTGGAGCCCTAGACTAAGGCTAGGGGAGCCCTATCCTAAGGCTAGGGGAACCATAGCCTTAGCCTAAACCTAGGGGTGCCCTAGCCTAAGGCTAGGGGAGCCCTAACCTAAGGCTAGGGGAGTCCTAACCTAAGGCTAGGGGAGCCCTAGCCTTAGCTTAAGGCTAGGGGAGCGCTACCCTTAGCCCAAGCCTAGGGGTGCCCTAACCTAAGGCTAGGGGAGCCCTAGCCTAAGGCTAGGGGAGCCCTAGCCTTGGCCTAAGCCTACGGGTGCCCTAGCCTAAGGCTATGGGAGCCCTATCCTAAGGCTAGGGGAGCCCTCGCCTTAGCCTTAGCCTAGGGGTGTCCTAGCCTAAGGTAAGGGGAGGCCTAGCCTAAGTCTCAGGGAGCCCTAGCCTTAGCCTAAGCCTAGGGGTGCCCTAGCCTTAGCCTAAGCCTAGGGGTGCCCTAGCCTAAGGCTAGGGGAGCCCCAGCCCAAGGCTAGGGGAGACCTAGCCTAAGGCTAGGGGAGACCTAGCCTTAGCCTAAGCCTAGGGGTGCCCTAGCCTAAGGTTAGGGGAACACTACCGTAAGGCTAGGGGAGCCATAGCCTAAGGTTCGGGGAGCTCTAGCCTAAGGCTCGGGGAGCCCTAGCGTAAGCCTAGGGGAGCCCTAGCCTAAGCCTAGGGGAGCCCTAGACTAAGGCTAGGGGAGCCCTATCCTAAGGCTAGGGGAACCATAGCCTTAGCCTAAACCTAGGGGTGCCCTAGCCTAAGGCTAGGGGAGCCCTAACCTAAGGCTAGGGGAGCCCTAGCCTTAGCCTAAGGCTAGGGGAGCGCTAGCCTTAGCCCAAGCCTTGGGGTGCCCTAACCTAAGGCTAAGGGAGCCCTAGCCTAAGGCGAGGGGATCCCTAGCCTTGGCCTAAGCCTAGGGGTGCCCTAACGTAAGGATAGGGGAGCCCTAGCCTAAGGCTAGGGGAGCCCTTGCCTTAACTTACGCCTAGTGGTGCCCTAGCCTAAGGCTAGGGGAGCCCTATCCTAAGGCTAGGGGAGCCCTAGCCTTAGGCTAGGGGAGCCCTAGCCTTAGCCTAAGCCTAGGGGTGCCCTAGCCTAAGGCTAGGGGAGCCCTAGCCTAAGGCTAGGGGAGCCCCAGCCCAAGGCTAGGGGATACCTAGCCTTAGCCTAAGCCTAGGGGTGCCCTAGGCTAAGGCTAGGGGCGCACTAACCTAAGGCTAGGGGAGCCCTAGTCTTAGCCTAAGCCTAGGGGTGCCCTAGCTTAAGGTTAGGGGAACACTACCCTAAGACTAGGGGAGCCATAGCCTAAGGTTCGGGGAGCTCTAGCCTAAGGCTCGGGGAGCCCTAGTGTAAGCCTAGGGGTGCCCTTACCTAACGCTAAGGGAGCGCTAGCCTTAGCCTAAGCCTAGGGGAGCCCTAGCCTAAGCCTAGGGGAGCCCTAGAGTAAGGCTAGGGGAGCCCTATCCTAAGGCTAGGGGAACCATAGCCTTAGCCTAAACCTAGGGGTGCCCTCGCCTAAGGCTAGGGGAGCCCTAACCTAAGGCTAGGGGAGCCCTAGCCTTAGCCTAAGGCTAGGGGAGCGCTAGCCTTAGCTCAAGCCTAGGGGTGCCCTAACCTAAGGCTAGGGGAGCCCTAGCCTAAGGCTAGGGGAGCCCTAGCCTAAGGCTAGGGGAGCCCTAGCCTAAGGCTAGGGGAGCCCTAGCCTTAGCCCAAGCCTACGGGTGCCCTAGCCTAAGGCTAGGGGAGCTCTAACCTAAGGCTAGGGAGCCCTAGCCTTAGCCTAAGCCTAGGGGAGCCCTAGCCTTAGCCTAAGCCTAAAGGTGCCCTAGCCTAAGGCGAGGGGATCCCTAGCCTTGGCCTAAGCCTAGGGGTGCCCTAACATAAGGATAGGGGAGCCCTAGCCCAAGGTTAGGGGAGCCCATGCCTTAACCTAAGCCTAGTGGTGCCCTAGCCTAAGGCTAGGGGAGCTCTATCCTAAGGCTAGCGGAGCCCTAGCCTAAGTTTCAGGGAGCCCTAGCCTTAGCCTAATTCTAGGGGAGCCCTAGCCTAAAGGTAGGGGAGCCCTAGCCTTAGCCTAACCCTTGGGGTTCCATAGCCTAAGGCTAGGGGAGCCCTAACCTAAGGCTAGGGGTGCCCTAGCCTTAGCCTAAGCCCAGGGGTGCCCTAGCCTAAGGCTAGGAGAGCCCTAGCCAAAGGCTAGGGGAGCCTTAGCCTAAGGCTATGGGAGCCCTAGCCTTAGCCTAAGCCTAAAAGTGCCCTAGCCTAAGGCTTGGGGAGCGCTAGCTTTAGCGTAAGCCTAAGGGTGCCCTAACCTAAGTCTAGAAAAGCCCTAGCCTAAGGCTAGGGGAGCCCTAGCCTAAGGCTAGGGGAGCCCTAGCCTAAGGCTAGGGGAGCCCTAGCCTTAGCCTAAGCCTAGGGGTGCCCTAGCCTAAGGTTAGGGGTACACTAACCTAAGGCTAGGAGAGCCATACCCTAAGGTTCGGGGAGCCCTAGTAAGGCTCAGGGAGCCCTAGCCTTAGCCTAAGCCTATCGGTGCCCAAGTCTAAGGCTATGGGAGCCTAGCCTAAGGCTTGGGGAGCCCTAGCCTTAGCCTAAGCCTAGGGGTGCCCTAACATAAGGATAGGGGAGCCCTAGCCCAAGGTTAGGGGAGCCCATGCCTTAACCTAAGCCTAGTGGTGCCATAGCCTAAGGTTCGGGGAGCCCTAGCCTAAGGCTCGGGGAGCCCTAGCCTAAGCTTAGGGGTGCCCTTACCTAACGCTAGGGGAGCACTAGCCTAAGCCTAGGAGTGCCCTAGCCCAAGGCTAGAGGAGCCCTAGCTTAAGGCTGGGGGTGTCTTAGCCTAAGGCTAGGGGAGCACTAACCAAAGGCTAGGGGAGCCCTAGCCTTAGCCTAAGCCTAGGGGAGCCCTAGTCTAAGGCTAGGGGAGCCCTAGCCTAAGGCTAGGGGAGCCCTAGCCTTAGCCTAAGCCTAAAGGTGCCCTAGCCTAAGCCTAGGGGATCCCTAGCTTTGGCCTAAGCCTAGGGGTGCCCTAACCTATGGCTAGGGGAGCCCTAGCCTAAGGGTAGGGGAACATTAGCCTAAGACTAGGGAAGCCCTTGCCTTAACCTAAACCTAGGGGTGCCCTAGCATAAGGCTAGGGGAGCCCTAGCCTAAGGCTAGGGGAGCCCTAGCCTAAGGCTAGGGGAGCCCTAGCCTAAGGCTAGGGGAGCCCTAGCCTTAGCCTAAGCCTAGGGGTGCCCTAGCCTAAGGCTAGGGGAGCCCTATCCCAAGGCTTGGGTAGCTCTAGCCTAAGGCTAGGGGAGGCATAGCCTAAGGCTAGGGGAGCCCTAGCCTTAGCCTAAGCCTAGGGGTGCCCTAGCCTTAGGCTAGGGGAGCCATAGCCTATGGCTAGGGGACCCTAGCCTTAGCCTAAGCCTAGGGGTGCCCTAGCCTAAGCCTAGGGTTGCCCTAGCCTAAGGCTAGGGGAGCACTAGCCTAAGCCTAGGGGTGCCCTAGCCTAAGGCTAGGGGAGCCCGAGCCTTAACCTAAGCCTAGGGGTGCCATAGCTTAAGGATAGGGGAGCCCTAACCTAAGGTTAGGGGTGCCCTAGACTAAGGCTAGGGGAGCCCTAGCTTAAGGCTAGGGGAGCCCTAGCCTAAAGCTAGGGGAGCCCTAGCCTTAGCCTAAGCCTAGGGGTGCCCTAGCCTAAGGCTAGGGGAGCACTAGCCTAAGGCTTGGGGAGCCCTAGCCTTAGCCTAAGCCTAGGGGTGCCCTAGCCTAAGGCTAGGGGAGCACTAGCCTAAGTCTCAGGGAGCCCTAGCCTTAACCTAAGCCTAGGGGAGCCTTAGCATAAGGCTATGGGAGCCCTAGCCTAAGCCTAAGCCTAAAAGTGCCCTAGCCTAAGGCTTGTGGAGCGCTAGCCTTAGCCTAAGCCTAGGAGTGCCCTAACCTAAATCTAGAAAAACCCTAGCCTAATCCTAGGAGTGCCCTAACCTAAGTCTAGAAAAGCTCTAGCCTAAGGCTAGGGGAGCCCTAGCCTAAGGCTTGGGGAGCCCCAGCCTAAGGCTAGGGGAGCCCCAGCCCAAGGCTAGGGGAGCCCTAGCCTAAGGCTAGGGGAGACCTAGCCTTAGCATAAGCCTAGGGGTGCCCTAGGCTAAGGCTAAGGGAGCACTAGCCTAAGGCTAGGGGAGCCCTAGCCTTAGCCTAAGCCTAGGGGTGCCCTAGCCTAAGGTTAGGGGAACACTACACTAAGGCTAGGGGAGCCATAGCCTAAGATTCGGGGAGCTCTAGCCTAAGGCTCGGGGAGCCCTAGTGTAAGCCTAGGGGTGCCCTTACCTAATGCGAGGGGAGCGCTAACCTTAGCCTAAGCCTAGGGGAGCCCTAGCCTAAGCCTAGGGGAGCCCTAGACTAAGGCTAGGGGAGCCCTATCCTAAGGCTAGGGGAACCATAGCCTTAGCCTAAACCTAGGGGTGCCCTAGCCTAAGGCTAGGGGAGCCCTAACCTAAGGCTAGGGGAGCCCTAGCCTTAGCTTAAGGCTAGGGGAGCGCTACCCTTAGCCCAAGCCTAGGGGTGCCCTAACCTAAGGCTAGGGCAGCCCTAGCCTAAGGCTAGGGGAGCCCTAGCCTTAGCCTAAGCCTACGGGTGCCCTAGCCTAAGGCTATGGGAGCCCTATCCTAAGGCTAGGGGAGCCCTCGCCTTAGCCTCAGCCTAGGGGTGCCCTAGCCTAAGGTAAGGGGAGCCCTAGCCTAAGTCTCAGGGAGCCCTAGCCTTAGCCTAAGCCTAGGCGTGCCCTAGCCTAAGGCTAGGGGAGCCCTAGCCTAAGGCTAGGGGAGCCCTAGCCTTAGCCTAAGCCTAGGGGTGCCCTAGCCTAAGCCTAGGGGTGCCCTAGCCTAAGGCTAGGGGAGCCCCAACCCAAGGCTAGGGGAGCCCTAGCTAAGGCTAGGGGAGCCCTAGCCTTAGCCTAAGCCTAGGGGTGCCCTAGCCTAAGGTTAGGGGAACACTACCGTAAGGCTAGGGGAGCCATAGCCTAAGGTTCGGGGAGCTCTAGCTTAAGGCTCGGGGAGCCCTAGCGTAAGCCTAGGGGAGCCCTAGCCTAAGCCTAGGGGAGCCCTAGACTAAGGCTAGGGGAGCCCTATCCTAAGGCTAGGGGAACCATAGCCTTAGCCTAAACCTAGGGGTGCCCTAGCCTAAGGCTAGGGGAGCCCTAACCTAAGGCTAGGGGAGCCCTAGCCTTAGCCTAAGGCTAGGGGAGCGCTAGCCTTAGCCCAAGCCTAGGGGTGCCCTAAACTAAGGCTAGGGGAGCCCTAGCCTTAGCCTAAGCCTAGGGGAGCCTTAGCATAAGGCTAGGGGAGCCCTAGCCTAAGCCTAAGCCTAAAAGTGCCCCAGCCCAAGGCTAGGGGAGCATTAGCCTAAGGCTAGGGGAGACCTAGCCTTAGCCTAAGCCTACGGGTGCCCTAGCCTAAGGCTAGGGGAACCCTAACCTAAGGCTAGTGAGCCCTAGCCTTAGCCTAAGCCTAGGGGAGCCCTAGCCTTAGCCTAAGCCTAAAGGTGCCCTAGCCTAAGGCGAGGGGATCCCTAGCCTTGGCCTAAGCCTAGGTGTACCCTAACGTAAGGATAGGGGAGCCCTAGCCTAAGGCTAGAGGAGCCCTTGCCTTAACCTAAGCCTAGTGGTGCCCTAGCCTAAGGATATGGGAGCCCTATCCTAAGGCTAGGGGAGCCGTAGCCTTAGGCTAGGGGAGCCCTAGCCTTAGCGTAAGCCTAGGGGTTCCCTAGCCTAAGGCTAGGGGAGCCCCAGCCCAAGGCTAAGGGAGACCTAGCCTTAGCCTAAGCCTAGGGCTGCCCTAGGCTAAGGCTAGGGGAGCACTAGCCTAAGGCTAGGGGAGCCCTAGCCTTAGCCTAAGCCAAATGGTGCCCTAGTTTAAGGTTAGGGGAACACTACCCTAAGGCTAGGGGAGCCATAGCCTAAGGTTCGGGGAGCTCTACCCTAAGGCTCGGGGAGCCCTAGTGTAAGCCTAGGGGTGCCCTTACCTAACGCTAAGGGAGCGCTAGCCTTAGCCTAAGCCTAGGGGAGCCCTAGCCTAAGCCTAGGGGAGCCCTAGACTAAGGCTAGGGGAGCCCTATCCTAAGGCTAAGGGAACCATAGCCTTAGCCTAAACCTAGTGGTGCCCTAGCCTAAGGCTAGGAGAGCCCTAACCTAAGGCTAGGGAGCCCTAGCCTTAGCCTAAGCCTAGGGGAGCCCTAGCCTTAGCCTAAGCCTAAAGGTGCCCTAGCCTAAGGCGAGGGGATCCCTAGCCTTGGCCTAAGCCTAGGGGTGCCCTAACGTAAGGATAGGGGAGCCCTAACCTAAGGCTAGGGGAGCCCATGCCTTAACTTAAGCCTAGTGGTTCCCTAGCCTAAGGCTAGGGGAGCCCTATCCTAAGGCTAGCGGAGCCCAAGCCTTAGGCTAGGGGAGCCCTAGCCTTAGCCTAAGCCCAGGGGTGCCCTAGCCTAAGGCTAGGGGAGCCCTAACCTAAGGCAAGGGGAGCCTTAGCCTTAGCCTAAGCCTAGGGGTGCCCTAGCCTAAGGCTAGGGGAGGACTAGACTAAGGCTAGGGGAGCCCTAGCCTTAGCCTAAGCCTAGGGGTGCCCTAGCCTAAGGTTAGGGGTACACTAACCTAAGGCTAGGGGAGCCATACCCTAAGGTTCGGGGAGCCCTAGTAAGGCTCAGGGAGCCCTAGCCTTAGCCTAAGCCTATCGGTGCCCTAGCCTAAGGCTATGGGAGCCCTAGCCCAAGGCTTGGTTAGCTCTAGCCTAAGGCTAGGGGAGCCATAGCCTAAGGCTAGGGGACCCTAGACTTAGCCTAAGCCTAGGGGTGCCCTAGCCTAAGCCTAGGGTTGCCCTAGCCTAAGGCTAGGGGAGCACTAGCCTAAGGCTAGGGGAGCCCTAGCCTTAGCCTAAGCCTAGGGGTGCCCTAGCCTAAGGCTAGGGGAGCCCTAGCCTTAACCTAAGCCTAGGGGTGCCATAGCCTAAGGATAGGGGAGCCCTAACCTAAGGTTAGGGGTGCCCTAGCCTTAGCCTAAGCCTTGGGGTGCCCTAGCCTAAGGCTAGGGGAGCCCTAGCTTAAAGCTAGGGGAGCCCTAGCCTAAAGCTAGGGGAGCCCTAGCCTTAGCCGAAGCCTAGGGGTGCCCTAGCCTAAGGCTAGAGGAGCCCTAGCCTTAGCAACAGCCTAGGGGTGCCCTAGCCTAAGGCTAGGGGAGCAGTAGCCTAAGGCTAGGGAAGCCCTAGCCCAAGGCTAGGGGAGCCCTAGCCTTAGCCTAAGCCTAGGGGTGCCCTAGCCTAAGGCTAAGGGATCTCTAGCCCAAGGCTAGGGGAGTCCTAGCCCAAGGCTAGGGGAGCACTAGCCTAAGGCTAGGGGAGCCCTAGCCTTAGCCTAAACCTAGGGGTGCCCTAGCCTAAGGTTAGGGGTACACTAACCTAAGGCTAGGGGAGCCATACCCTAAGGTTCGGGGAGCCCTAGTAAGGCTCAGGGAGCCCTAGCCTTAGCCTAAGCCTATCGGTGCCCTAGCCTAAGGCTATGGGAGCCCTAGCCTAAGGCTCGGGGAGCCCTAGCCTTAGCCTAAGCCTAGGGGTGCCCTAGCCTAAGGCTAGGGGAGCCCTAGCGTAAGTCTCAGGGAGCCCTAGCCTTAGCCTAAGCCTTGGGGTTCCATAGCCCAAGGCTAGGGGAGCCCTAACCTCAGGCTAGGGGTGCCCTAGCCTTAGCCTAAGCCTAGGGGTGCCCTAGCCTAAGGTTAGGGGAGCCCTAGCCTAAGGCTAGGGGAGCCTTAGCCTAAGGCTATGGGAGCCCTAGCCTTAGCCTAAGCCTAAAAGTGCCCTAGCCTAAGGCTTGGGGAGCGCTAGCTTTAGCGTAAGCCTAAGGGTGCCCTAACCTAAGTCTAGAAAAGCCCTAGCCTAAGGCTAGGGGAGCCCTAGCCTAAGGCTAGGGGAGCACTAGCCTAAGGCTAGGGGAGCCCTAGCCTTAGCCTAAGCCTAGGGGTGCACTAGCCTAAGGTTAGGGGTACACTAACCTAAGGCTAGGGGAGCCATACCCTAAGGTTCGGGGAGCCCTAGTAAGGCTCAGGGAGCCCTAGCCTTAGCCTAAGCCTATCGGTGCCCTAGCCTAAGGCTATGGGAGCCCTAGCCCAAGGCTTGGTTAGCTCTAGCCTAAGGCTAGGGGAGCCATAGCCTAAGGCTAGGGGACCCTAGACTTAGCCTAAGCCTAGGGGTGCCCTAGCCTAAGCCTAGGGTTGCCCTAGCCTAAGGCTAGGGGAGCACTAGCCTAAGGCTAGGGGAGCCCTAGCCTTAGCCTAAGCCTAGGGGTGCCCTAGCCTAAGGCTAGGGGAGCCCTAGCCTTAACCTAAGCCTAGGGGTGCCATAGCCTAAGGATAGGGGAGCCCTAACCTAAGGTTAGCGGTGCCCTAGCCTTAGCCTAAGCCTTGGGGTGCCCTAGCCTAAGGCTAGGGGAGCCCTAGCTTAAAGCTAGGGGAGCCCTAGCCTAAAGCTAGGGGAGCCCTAGCCTTAGCCGAAGCCTAGGGGTGCCCTAGCCTAAGGCTAGAGGAGCCCTAGCCTTAGCAACAGCCTAGGGGTGCCCTAGCCTAAGGCTAGGGGAGCAGTAGCCTAAGGCTAGGGAAGCCCTAGCCCAAAGCTAGGGGAGCCCTAGCCTTAGCCTAAGCCTAGGGGTGCCCTAGCCTAAGGCTAAGGGATCTCTAGCCCAAGGCTAGGGGAGTCCTAGCCCAAGGCTAGGGGAGCCCTAGCCTAAGGCTAGGGGCGCCCTTACCTAACGCTAGGGGAGCGCTAGCCTAAGCCTTGGAGTGCCCTAGCCTAAGGCTAGGGGAGCCCTAGATTACGGCTAGGGGTGCCCTAGCCTTAGCCTAAACCTAGGTGTGCCCTAGCCGAAGGCTAAGGGAGCCCTAGCATTAGCCAAAGCCTTGGGGTGCCCTAGCCTTAGGCTAGGGGAGCCCTAGCCTTAGCCTAAGCCTAGGGGTGCCCTAGCCTAAGCCTTCGGGTGCCCTAGCCTAAGGCTAGGGGAGCCCTAACCTAAGGCTAGGGGAGCCCTAGCCTTAGCCTAAGCTTAGGGGTGCCCTAACCTAAGGCTAGGGGAACCCTAGCCTAAGGCTAGGGGAGCCCTAGCCTTGGCCTAAGCCTAGGGGTGCCCTAACGTAAGGCAAGGGGAGCCCTAGCCTAAGGTTAGGGGAGACCTAGCCTTAGCCTAAGGCTTGGGGTGCCCTAACCTATTGCTAGGGGAGCCCTAGCCTAAGGTTGGGGGAGCATTAGCCTAAGACTAGGGGAGCCCGTGCCTTAACCTAAGCCTAGGGGTGCCCTAGCATAAGGCTAGGTGAGCCCTAGCCTAAGGCTAGGGGAGCCCTAGCCTAAGGCTAAGGGAGCCCTAGCCTAAGGCTAGGGGAGCCCTAGCCTTAGTCTAAGCCTAGGGGTGCGCTAGCCTAAGGCTAGGGGAGCCCTAACCCAAGGCTAGGGTAGCTCTAGCTAAGGCTAGGGGAGCCATAGCCTAAGGCTAGGGGAACCCTAACCTTAGCCTAAGCCTAGGGGTGCCCTAGCCTAAGGCTAGGGGAGCCCTATCCTAAGTCTCAGGGAGACCTAGCCTTAGCCTAACTTAGGGGAGCCCTAGCCTAAGGCTAGGGGAGCCCTAGCCTTATCCTAAGCCTAGGGGTGCCATAGCCTAAGGCTAGGGGAGCCCTAACCTAAGGCTAGGGCTGCCCTAGCCTTAGCCTAAGCCTAGGGGTGCCCTAACCTAAGGCTAGAAAAGCCCTAGCCTAAGGCTAGGGGAGCCCTAGCCTAAGGCTAGGGGAGCCCTAGCCTTAGCCTAAGCCTAGGGGTGCCCTAGCCTAAGGCTACAGGAGCCCTAGCCTTAGCCTAAGCCTAGGGGTGCCCTAGCCTAAGGCTAGGGGAGCACTAGCCTAAGGCTAGGGGAGCCCCAGCCCAAGGCTAGGGGAGACCTAGCCTTAGCCTAAGCCAAGGGGTGCCCTAGGCTAAGGCTAGGGGAGCACTAGCCTAAGGCTAGGGGAGCCCTAGCCTTAGCCTAAGCCTAGGGGTGCCCTAGCTTAAGGTTAGGGGAACACTACCCTAAGGCTAGGGGAGCCATAGCCTAATGTTCGGGGAGCTCTAGCCTAAGGTTCGGGGAGCCCTAGTGTAAGCCTAGGGGTTCCCTTACCTAACGCTAGGGGAGCGCTAGCCTTAGCCCAAGCCTAGGGGTGCCCTAACCTAAGGCTAGGGGAGCCCTAGCCTAAGGCTAGGGGAGCCCTAGCCTTGGCCTAAGCCTACGGGTGCCCTAACGTAAGGCTAGGGGAGCCAGAGCCTAAGGCTCAGAGGCCCTAGCCTTAGCCTAAGCCTAGGGGAGACCTTGTCTAAGGCTAGGGGAACCCTAGCCTAAAGCTAGGGGAGCCCTAGCCTTAGCCTAAGCCTAAAGGTGACCTAGCCTAAGCCTAGGGGATCCCTAGCGTTGGCCTAAGCCTAGGGGTGCCCTAACGTAAGACTAGGGGAGCCCTAGCCTAAGGTTAGGGGAGACCTAGCCTTAGCCTAAGCCTTGGGGTGCCCTAACCTAAGGCTAGGGGAGCCCTAGCCTAAGGTTGGGGGAGCATTAGCCTAAGACTAGGGGAGCCCGTGCCTTAACCTAAGCCTAGGGGTGCCCTAGCCTAAGGCTAGGTGAGCCCTAGCCTAAGACTAGTGGAGCCCTAGCCTAAGGCTAGGGGAGCCCTAGCCTAAGGCTAGGGGAGCCCTAGCCTTAGCCTAAGCCTAGGGGTGCGCTAGCCTAAGGCTAGGGGAGCCCTAACCCAAGGCTAGGGTAGCTCTAGCTAAGGCTAGGGGAGCCATAGCCTAAGGCTAGGGGAACCCTAGCCGTAGCCTAAGCCTAGGGGTGCCCTAGCCTAAGCCTAGGGGTACCCTAGCCTAAGGCTAGGGGAGCACTAGCCTACGGCTAGGGGAGCCCTAGCCTTAGCCTAAGCCTAGGGGTACCCTAGCCTAAGGCTAGGGGAGCCCTAGCCTAAGTCTCAGGGAGACCTAGCCTTAGCCTAACTTAGGGGAGCCCTAGCCTAAGGCTAGGGGAGCCCTAGCCTTATCCTAAGCCTAGGGGTGCCATAGCCTAAGGCTAGGGGAGCCCTAACCTAAGGCTAGGGCTGCCCTAGCCTTAGCCTAAGCCTAGGGGTGCCCTAACCTAAGGCTAGAAAAGCCCTAGCCTAAGGCTAGGGGAGCCCTAGGCTAAGGCTAGGGGAGCCCTAGCCTAAGGCTAGGGGAGCCCTAGGCTAAGGCTAGGGGAGCCCTAGCCTAAGGCTAGGGGAGCCCCAGCCCAAGGCTAGGGGAGACCTAGCCTTAGCCTAAGCCTAGGGGTGCCCTAGCTTAAGGTTAGGGGAACACTACCCTAAGGCTAGGGGAGCCATAGCCTAATGTTCGGGGAGCTCTAGCCTAAGGTTCGGGGAGACCTAGTGTAAGCCTAGGGGTGCCCTTACCTAACGCTAGGGGAGCGCTAGCCTTAGCATAAGCCTAGGGGAGCCTTAGCCTAAGCCTAGGGGAGCCCTAGACTAAGGCTAGGGGAGCCCTATCCTAAGGCTAGGGGAGCCCTAGCCTTAGCCTAAGGCTAGGGGAGCGCTAGCCTTAGCCCAAGCCTAGGGGTGCCCTAACCTAAGGCTAGGGGAGCCCTAGCCTAAGGCTAGGGGAGCCCTAGCCTTAGCCTAAGCCTACGGGTGCCCTAGCCTAAGGCTTGGGGAGCCCTATCCTAAGGCTAGGGAGCCCTAGCCTTAGCCTAAACCTAGGGGAGCCCTAGTCTTAGCCTAAGCCTAAAGGTGCCCTAGCCTAAGGCGAGGGGATCCCTAGCCTTGGCCTAAGCCTAGGGGTGCCCTAACGTAAGGATATGGGAGCCCTAGCCTAAGGCTCGGGGATCCCTTGCCTTAACCTAAGCCTAGTGGTGCCCTAGCCTAAGGCTAGGGGAGCCCTATCCTAAGGCTAGCGGAGCCCTAGCCTTAGGCTAGGGGAGCCCTAGCCTTAGCCTAAGCTCAGGGGTGCCCTAGCCTTACGCTAGGGGAGCCCTAACCTTAGCCTAAGCCTAGGGTTGCCCTAGACTAAGGCTAGGGGAGCCCTAGCCTAAGTCACAGGGAGCCCTAGCCTTAGCCTAAGCCTAGAGGAGCCCAAGCCTAAGGGTAGGGGAGCCCTAGCCTTAGCCTAAGACTTGGGGTTCCACAGCCTAAGGCTAGGGGAGCCCTAACCTAAGGCTAGGGGTGCCCTAGCCTTAGCCTAAGCCTAGGGGTGCCCTAGCCTAAGGCTAGGGGAGCCCTAGCCTAAGGCTAGGGGAGCCTTAGCCTAAAGCTATGGGAGCCCTAGCCTTAGCCTAAGCCTAAAAGTGCCCTAGCCTAAGGCTTGGGGAGCGCTAGCTTTAGCGTAAGCCTCTGGGTGCCCTAACCTAAGTCTAGAAAAGCCCTAGCCTAAGGTTAGGGGACCCCTAGCCTTAGCCTAAGCCTAGGGGTGCCCTAGCCTAAGGTTAGGGGTACACTAACCTAAGACTAGGGGAGCCATACCCTAAGGTTCGGGGAGCCCTAGTAAGGCTCAGGGAGCCCTAGCCTTAGCCTAAGCCTATCGGTGCCATAGCCTAAGGCTATGGGAGCCCTAGCCTAAAGCTCGGGGAGCCCTAGCCTTAGCCTAAGCCTAGGGGTGCCCTAGCCTAAGGTTAGTGGAACACTAGCCTAAGGCTAGGGGAGCCATAGCCTAAGGTTCGGGGAGCCCTAGCTTAAGGCTCGGGGAGCCCTAGCCTAAGCTTAGGGGTGCCCTTACCTAACACTAGGGGAGCACTAGCCTAAGCCTAGGAGTGCCCTAGCCTAAGGCTAGAGGAGCCCTAGCTTAAGGCTAGGGGTGTCTTAGCCTAAGGCTAGGGGAGCCCTAGCCAAAGGCTAGGGGAGCCCTAGCCTTAGCCTAAGCCTAAAGGTGCCCTAGCCTAAGCCTAGGGGATCCCTAGCTTTGGCCTAAGCCTAGGGGTGCCCTAACGTAAGGCTAGTGGAGCCCTAGCCTTAGCCTAAGACTTGGGGTGCCCTAACCTAAGGCTAGGGGAGCCCTAGCCTAAGGTTAGGGGAACATTAGCCTAAGACTAGGGAAGCCCTTGCCTTAACCTAAGCCTAGGGGTGCCCTAGCATAAGGCTAGGGGAGCCCTAGTCTAAGGCTAGGGGAGCCCTAGCCTAAGGCTAGGGGAGCCCTAGCCCAAGGCTTGGGTAGCTCTAGCCTAAGGCTAGAGGATCCATAGCCTAAGGCTAGGGGAACCCTAACCTTAGCCTAAGCCTAGGGGTGCCCTAGACTAAGCCTAGGGTTGCCCTAGCCTAAGGCTAGGGGAGCACTAGCCTAAGGCTAGGGGAGCCCTAGCCTTAGCCTAAGCCTAGGGGTGCCCTAGCCTAAGGCTAGGGGAGCCCTAGCCTAAGTCTCAGGGAGCCCTAGCCTTAGCCTATCCTAGGGGAGCCCTACCCTAAGGCTAGGGGAGCCCTAGCCTTAACCTAAGCCTAGGGGTGCCATAGCCTAAGGATAGGGGAGCCCTAACCTAAGGTTAGGGGTGCCATAGCCTTAGCCTAAGCCTAGGGGTGCCCTAGCCTAAGGCTAGAGGATCCCTAGCCTTAGCCTAAGCCTAGGGGTGCCCTAGCCTAAGGCTAGGGGAGCACTAGCCTAAGGCTAGGGTAGCCCTATCCTAAGGCTAGGGGAGACCTAGCCTTAGCCTAAACCCAGGGGTGCCCTAGCCTAAGGCTAGGGGAGCCCTAGCCCAAGGCTAGGAGAGCCCTAGCCTAAGGCTAGGGGAGCCCTAGCCATAGCCTAAGCCTAGCGGTGCCTAGCCTAAGGCTAGGGGAGCACTAGCCTAAGGCTAGGGGAGGCCTAGCCATAGCCTAAGCCTAGTAGTGCCCTTACCTAACAAGGGGAGCGCTAGCCTAAGCCTTGGAGTGCCCTAGCCTAAGGCTAGGGGAGCCCTAGATTAAGGCTAGGGGTGCCCTAGCCTAAGGCTAGGGGAGCCCTAGCCTAAGGCTAGGGGAGCCCTAGCCTTAGCCTAAACCTTGGTGTGCCCTAGCCTAAGGCTAGGGGAGCCCTAGCCTTATCCTAAGCCTAGGGGTGCGCTAGCCTAAGGTTAGTGGAACACTAGCCTAAGGCTAGGGGAGCCATAGCCTAAGGTTCGGGGAGCCCTAGCCTAAGGCTCGGGCAGCCCTAGCCTAAGCTTAGGGGTGCCCTTACCTAACACTAGGGGAGCACTAGCCTAAGCCTAGGAGTGCCCTAGCCTAAGGCTAGAGGAGCCCTAGCTTAAGGCTAGGGGTGTCTTAGCCTAAGGCTAGGGGAGCACTAGCCTAAGGCTAGGGGAGCCCTAGCCTTAGCCTAAGCCTAGGGGAGCCCTAGTCTAAGGCTAGGGGAGCCCTAGCCAAAGGCTAGGTGAGCCCTAGCCTTAGCCTAAGCCTAAAGGTGCCCTAGCCTAAGCCTAGGGGATCCCTAGCTTTGGCCTAAGCCTAGGGGTGCCCTAACGTAAGGCTAGGGGAGCCCTAGCCTTAGCCTAAGACTTGGGGTGCCCTAACCTAAGGCTAGGGGAGCCCTAGCCTAAGGTTAGGGGAACATTAGCCTAAGACTAGGGAAGCCCTTGCCTTAACCTAAGCCTAGGGGTGCCCTAGCCTAAGGCTAGGGGAGCCCTAGCCTAAGGCTAGGGGAGCCCTAGCCTAAGGCTAGGGGAGCCCTAGCCTTAGCCTAAGCCTAGGGGTGCCCTAGCCTAAGGCTAGGGGAGCCCTAGCCCAAGGCTTGGGTAGCTCTAGCCAAAGGCTAGCGGATCCATAGCCTAAGGCTAGGGGAACCCTAACCTTAGCCTAAGCCTAGGGGTGCCCTAGCCTAAGCCTAGGGTTGCCCTAGCCTAAGGCTAGGGGAGCAATAGCCTAAGGCTAGGGGAGCCCTAGCCTTAGCCTAAGCCTAGGGGTGCCCTAGCCTAAGGCTAGGGGAGCCCTAGCCTAAGTCTCAGGGAGCCCTAGCCTTAGCCTATCCTAGGGGATCCCTAGCCTAAGGCTAGGGGAGCCCTAGCCTTAACCTAAGCCTAGGGGTGCCATAGCCTAAGGATAGGGGAGCCCTAACCGAAGGTTAGGGGTGCCCTAGCCTTAGCCTAAGCCTAGGGGTGCCCTAGCCTAAGGCTAGGGGAGCCCTAGCCTAAGGCTAGAGGAGCCTTAGCCTAAGGCTAGGGGAGCCCTAGCCTTAGCCTAAGCCTAGGGGTGCCCTAACCTAAGGCTAGAAAATCCCTAGCCTAAGGCTAGGGGAGCCCTAGCCTAAAGCTAGGGGAGCCCTAGCCTTAGCCTAAGCCTAGGGGTGCCCTAGCCTAAGGCTAGGGGAGCCCTAGCCTAAGGCTAGGGGAGCCTTAGCCTAAGGCCAGGGGAGCCCTAGCCTTTGCCTAAGCCTAGGGGTGCCCTAGCCTAAGGCTAGAGGAGCCCTAGCCTTAGCCTAAGCCTAGGGGTGCCCTAGCCTAAGGCTAGGGGAGCACTAGCCTAAGGCTAGATAGCCCTATCCTAAGGCTAGGGGAGACCTAGCCTTAGCCTAAACCCAGGGGTGCCCTAGCCTAAGGCTAGGGGAGCCCTAGCCCAAGGCTAGGGGAGCCCTAGCCTAAGGCTAGGGGACACCTAGCCATAGCCTAAGCTTAGCGGTGCTTAGCCTAAGGCTAGGGGAGCACTAGCCTAAGGCTAGGGGAGGCCTAGCCATAGGCTAAGCCTAGGGGTGCCCTAGCCTAAGGTTAGGGGAACACTAGCCTAAGGCTAGGGGAGTCATAGCCTAAGGTTCGGGGAGCCCTAGCCTAAGGCTCGGGGAGCCCTAGCCTAAGCCTAGATGTGCCCTTACCTAACACTAGGGGAGCGCTAGCCTAAGCCTTGGAGTGCCCTAGCCTAAGGCTATGGGAGCCCTAGATTAAGGCTAGGGGTGCCCTAGCCTAAGGCTAGGGGAGCACTAGCCTAAGGCTAGGGGAGCCCTAGCCTTAGCCTAAACCTTGGTGTGCCCTAGCCTTATCCTAAGCCTAGGGGTGCGCTAGCCTAAGGCTAGGGCAGCCCTAGCCTAAGGCTATGGGAGCCCTAGCCTAAGGCTAGGGGAGCCCTAGCCTAAGGCTAGGTGTGCCCTAGCCTAAGGTTAGGGGAGCCCTAGCATAAGGCTAGGGGTGCCCTAGCCTAAGGCTAGGGGAGTCCTAGACTTAGCCTAAGTCTTCGGGTGCCCTAGCCTTAGCCTAAGCCTAAAAGTGCCCTAGCCTAAGGCTAGGGGAGCGCTAGCGTTAGCCTAAGCCTAGGGGTGCCCTAACCTAAGGCTAGGGGAGCCCTACCCTAAGGCTAGGGGAGCCCTAGCCTTAGCCTAAGCCTAGGGGTGCCCTAACCTAAGGCTAGGGGAGCCCTAACCTAAGGCTAGGGATCCCTAGCCTTACCCTAAGCCTAGGGGAGCCCTAACCTAAGGCTAGCGGAGCCCTAGCCTAAGACTAGGGGAGCCCTAGCCTTAGCCTAAGCCTAGGGGTGCCCTTGCCTAAGGCTAGGGGAGCCCTAGACTTAGCCTAAGCTTAAAGGTGCCCTAGCATAAGGCTAGAGGATCCCTAGCCTTGGCCTAAGCCTACGGGTGCCCTAACGTAAGGCTAGGGGAGCCAGAGCCTAAGGCACTGACGCCCTAGCCTTAGCCTAAGCCTAGGGGAGCCCTAGCCTAAGGCTAGGGGAGCCCTAGCCTTAGCCTAAGCCTAGGGGTGCCCTAGCCTAAGGCTAGGGGAGCGCTAGCCCAAGGCTAGGGTAGCCCTAGCCTAAGGCTAGGGGAGCCCTAACCTAAGGCTAGGGGAGCCTTAGCCTTAGCCTAAGCCTAGGGGTGCCCTAGCCTAAGGTTAGGGGAGCCCTAACCTTAGCCTAAGCCTAGGGGTGCCCTAGCCTAAGGCTAGGGGAGCCCTAGCCTAAGTCTCAGGGAGCCCTAGCCTTAGCCTAAGCCTAGGGGAGCCCTAGCCTAAGGCTAGGGGAGCCCTACCCTTAGCCTAAGCCTAGGGTTGCCCTAGCCTAAAGCTAGGGGTGCCCTATCCCAAGGCTAGGGGAGCCCTAGCCTAAGGCTAGGTGAGCCCTAGCCTTAGCCTAAGCCTAGGGTTGCCTAGCCTAAGGCTAGGGGAGCACTAGCCTAAGGTTAGGGGAGGCCTAGCCATAGCCTAAGCCTAGGGATGCCCTAGCCTAAGGTTAGGGGAACACTAGCCTAAGGCTAGGGGAGCCATAGCCTAAGGTTCGGGGAGACCTAGCCTAAGGCTCGGGGAGCCCTAGCCTAAGCCTAGGGGTGCCCTTACCTAACACTAGGGGAGCGCTAGCCTAAGCCTTGGAGTGCCCTAGCCTAAGGCTAGGGGAGCCCTAGATTAAGGCTAGGGGTGCCCTAGCCTAAGGCTATGGGAGCCCTAGCCTAAGGCTAGGGGAGCCCTAACCTTAGCCTAAACCTTGGTGTTCCCTAGCCTAAGGCTAGGGGAGCCATAGCCTTATCCTAAGCCTAGGGGTGCGCTAGCCTAAGGCTAGGGGACCCTTAGCCTAAGGCTAGGGGAGCCCTAGCCTAAGGCTAGGGGAGCCCTAGCCTAAGGCTAGGTGTGCCCTAGCCTAAGGTTAGGGGAGCCCTAGCATAAGGCTAGGGGTGCCCTAGCCTAAGGCTAGGGGAGTCCTAGACTTAGCCTAAGCCTACGGGTGCCCTAGCCTAAGGCTAGGGGAGCCCTAGCCTTAGCCTAAGCCTAGGGGTGCACTTGCCTAAGGCTAGGGGAGCCCTAGACTTAGCCTAAGCTTAAAGGTGCCCTAGCATAAGGCTAGAGGATCCCTAGCCTTGGCCTAAGCCCACGGGTGCCCTAACGTAACGCTAGGGGAGCCAGACCCTAAGGCTCAGAGCCCCTAGCCTTAGCTTAAGACTAGGGGAGCCCTAGCCTAAGGCTAGCGAAGCCCTAGCCTTAGCCTAAGCCTAGGGGTGCCCTAGCCTAAGGTTAGGGGAGCGCTAGCCCAAGGCTAGGGTAGCCCTAGCCTAAGGCTAGTGGAGCCCTAATCTAAGGCTAGGGGAGCCTTAGCCTTAGCCTAAGCCTAGGGGTGCCCTAGCCTAAGGCTAGGGGAGCCCTAGCCTTAGCCTAAGCCTATGGGTGCCCTAGGCTAAAGCTAGGGGAGCCCTAGCCTAAGTCTCAGGGAGCCCTAGCCTTAGCCTAAGGCTAGGGGAGCCCTAGCCTAAGTGTAGGGGAGCCCTAGCCTTAGCCTAAGCCTTGGGGTTCCATAGCGTAAGGCTAGGGGAGCCCTAACCTAAGGCTAGGGGTGCCCTACCCTTAGCCTAAGCCTAGGGGTGCCCTAGCCTAAGGCTTGGGGATCGCTAGCTTTAGCCTAAACCTAGGGGTGCCCTAACCTAAGTCTAGAAAAGCCCTAGCCTAAGGCTAGGGGAGCCCTAGCCTAAGGCTAGGGGAGCCCTAGCCTAAGGCTAGGGGCGGCCCTAGCCTTAGCCTAAGCCTAGGGGTGCCTTAGCCTAAGGCTAGGGGAGCCCTAACCCAAGGCTAGGGGAGGCCTAGCCATAGCCTAAGCCTAGGGGTGCCCTAGCCTAAGGATAGGGGAACACTAGCCTAAGGCTAGGGGAGCCATAGCCTAAGGTTCGGGGAGCCCTAGCCTAAGGCTCGGGGAGCCCTAGCCTAAGCCTAGGGGTGCCCTTACCTAACACTAGGGGAGCGCTAGCCTAAGCCTTGGAGTGCCCTAGCCTAAGGCTAGGGGAGCCCTAGATTAAGGCTAGGGGTGCCCTAGCCTAAGGCTAGGGGAGCACTAGCCTAAGGCTAGGGGAGCCCTACCCTTAGCCTAAGCCTAGGGGAGCCCTAGCCTAAGACTAGGGGAGCTCTAGCCTAAGGCTAGGGGAGCCCTAGCCTTAACCTAAACCTTGGTGTGCCCTAGCTTAAGGCTAGGGGAGCCCTAGCCTTATCATAAGCCTAGGGGTGCGCTAGCCTAAGGCTAGGGGAGCCCTAGCCTAAGGCTAGGGGAGCCCTAGCCTAAGGCTAGGGGAGCCCTAGCCTAAGGCTAGGGGAGCCCTAGCCTAAGGTTAGGGGAGCCCTAGCATAAGGCTAGGGGTGCCCTATCCTAAGGCTAGGGAGTCCTAGACTTAGCCTAAGCCTACGGGTGCCCTAGCCTAAGGTTAGGGGAGCCCTAACCTAAGGCTAGGGAAGCCCTAGCCTTAGCCTAAGCCTAGGGGTGCCCTAGCCTAAGGCTAGGGGAGCCCTAGCCTTAGCCTAAGCCTTAAAGTGCCCTAGCCTAAGGCTAGGGGAGCGCTAGCCTTAGCCTAAGCCTAGGGGTGCCCTAACCTAAGGCTAGGAGAGCCCTAGCCTAAGGCTAGGGGAGCCCTAGCCTTAGCCTAAGCCTAGGGGTGCCCTAACCTAAGGCTAGGGGAGCCCTAACCTAAGGCTAGGGAGCCCTAGCCTTACCCTAAGCCTAGGGGAGCCCTAGCCTAAGGCTAGGGGAGCTCTAGCCTAAGGCTAGGGGAGCCCTAGCCTTAGCCTAAGCCTAGGGGTGCCCTTGCCTAAGGCTAGGGGAGCCCTAGACTTAGCCTAAGCTTAAAGGTGCCCTAGCATAAGGCTAGAGGATCCCTAGCCTTGGCCTAAGCCTACGGGTGCCCTAACGTAAGGCTAGGGGAGCCAGAGCCTAAGGCTCAGAGGCCCTAGCCATAGCCTAAGCCTAGGGGAGCCCTAGCCTAAGGCTAGGGGAGCCCTAGCCTTAGCCTAAGCCTAGGGGTGCCCTAGCCTAAGGCTAGGGGAGCGCTAGCCCAAGGCTAGGGTAGCCCTAGCCTAAGGCTAGGGGAGCCCTAACCTAAGGCTAGTGGACCCATAGCCTTAGCCTAAGCCTACGGGTGCCATAGCCTAAGGCTAGGGGAGCCCTAGCCTTAACCTAAGCCTAGGGGAGCCCTAGCCTAAGGGTAGGGGAGCACAAGCCTTAGCCTAAGCCTTGGGGTTCCATAGCCTAAGGCTAGGGGAGCCCTAACCTAAGGCTAGGGGTGCCCTAGCCTTAGCCTAAGCCTAGGGGTGCCCTAGCCTAAGGCTTGGGGATCGCTAGCTTTAGCCTAAATCAAGGGGTGCCCTAACCTAAGTCTAGAAAAGCCCTAGCCTAAGGCTAGGGGAGCCCTAGCCTAAGGCTAGGGGAGCCCTAGCCTTAGCCTAAACCTCGGGGAGCACTAGCCTAAGGCTAGGGGAGCCCTAGCCTTAGTCTAAGCCTAGGGGTGCCCTACCCTAAGGTTAGGGGTACACTAGCCTAAGGCTAGGGCAGCCATAGCCTAAGGTTCGCGGAGCCCTTGTAAGGCTCGGGGAGCCCTAACCTTAGCCTAAGCCTAGGGGTGCCCTCGCCTAAGGCTAGGGGAGCCCTAACCTAAGGCTAGGGGAGCCCTAGCCTTAGCCTTAGCCTAGGGGTGCCCTAGCCTAAGGCTAGGGGAGCCCTAGCCTTAGCCTAAGACTAGGGGTGCCCTAACCTCCGACTAGGGGAACCCTAGCCCAAGGCTAGGGGAGCTCTAGTCTAAGGCTAGGGGAGACTTGCCTAAGGCTAGGGGAGCCCTAGCCTTAGCCTAAGCCTAGGGGTGCCCTAGCCTACGGCTAGGGGAGCCCTAGCCCAAGGCTAGGGGAGCCCTAGCCCAAGGCTAGATGAGCCCTAGCCTTAGCCTAAGCCTAGGGGTGCCCTGGCCTAAGGATAGAGGAGCCCTAGCCTAAGTCTCAGGGAGCCCTAGCCTTAGCCTAAGCCTAGGGGTGCCCTTACCTTACGCTAGGGGAGCGCTAGCCTAAGCCTTGGAGTGCCCTAGCCTAAGGCTAGGGGAGCCCTAGATTAAGGCTAGGGGAGCCCTAGCCTAAGGCTAGGGGAGCCCTAGCCTTAGCCTAAGCCTAGGGGAGCCCTAGCCTAAGACTAGGGGAGATCAAGCCTAAGGCTAGGGGAGCCCTAGCCTTAGCCTAAACCTAGGTGTGCCCTTGCCGAAGGCTAAGGGAGCCCTAGCCTTAGCCAAAGCCTTGGGGTGCCCTAGCCTAAGGGTAGGGGAGCCCTAGCCTTAGCCTAAGCCTAGGGGTGCCCTAGCCTAAGCCTACGGGTGCCCTAGCCTAGGGCCAGGGGAGCCCTAACCTAAGGCAAGGGGAGCCCTAGCCTTAGCCTAAGCCTAGGGGTGCCCTAGCCTAAAGCTAGGGGAACCTTAGCCTAAGGCTAGGGGAGCCCTAGCCTTAGCCTAAGCCTAGGGGAGCCCTAGTCTAAGGCTAGGGGAGCCCTAGCCTAAGGCTAGGTGAGCCCTAGCCTTAGCCTAAGCCTAAAGGTGCCCTAGCCTAAGCCTAGGGGAGTCCTAGCCTTAGCCTAAGCCTTGGGGTGCCCTAATCTAAGGCTAGGGGAGCCCTAGCCTAAGGTTGGGGGAGCATTAGCCTAAGACTAGGGGAGCCGGTGCCTTAACCTAAGCCTAGGGGTGCCCTAGCATAAGGCTAGGTGAGCCCTAGCCTAAGGCTTGGTGAGCCCTAGCCTAAGGCTAGGGGAGCCCTAGCCTAAGGCTAGGGGAGCCCTAGCCTTAGCCTAAGCCTAGGGGTGCGCTAGCCTAAGGCTAGGGGAGCCCTAGCCCAAGGCTAGGGTAGCTCTAGCTAAGGCTAGGGGAGCCATAGCCTAAGGCTAGGGGAACCCTAGCCTTAGCCTAAGCCTAGGGGTGCCCTAGCCTAAGCCTAGGGGTACCCTAGCCTAAGGCTAGGGGAGCACTAGCCTAAGGCTAGGGGAGCCCTAGCCTTAGCCTAAGCCTAGGGGTGCCCTAGCCTAAGGCTAGGGGAACCCTAGCCTAAGTCTCAGGGAGCCCTAGCCTTAGCCTAACCTAGGGGAGCCCTGCCTAACGCTAGGGGAGCCCTAGCCTTATCCTAAGCCTAGGGGTGCCATAGCCTAAGCCTAGGGGTGCCCTAGCCTAAGGCTAGGGGAGCCCTAGCCTAAGGCTAGGGGAGCCCTAGCCTAAGGCTAGGGGAATCTTAGCCTAAGGCTAGGGGAGCCCTAGCCTTAGCCTAAGCCTAGGGGTGCCCTAACCTAAGGCTAGAAAAGCCCTAGCCTAAGGCTAGGGGAGCCCTAGCCTTATCCTAAGCCTAGGGGTGCCCTAGCTTAAGGCTAGAGGCGCCCTAGCCTTAGCCTAAGCCTAGGGGTGCCCTAGCCTAAGGCTAGGGGAGCACTAGCCTAAGGCTAGGGGAGCCCTAGCCTAAGGCTAGGGGAGACCTAGCCTTAGCCTAAGCCCAGGGGTGCCCTAGCCTAAGGCTAGGGGAGCCCTAGCCCAAGGCTAGGGGAGCCCTAGCCTAAGGCTAGGGGAGCCCTAGCCTTATCCTAAGCCTTGGGGTGCCTAGCCTAAGGCTAGGGGAGCACTGGCCTAAGGCTAGGGGAGGCCTAGCCATAGCCTAAGCCTAGGGGTGCCCTAGCCTAAGGTTAGGGGAACACTAGCCTAAGGCTAGGGGAGCCATAGCCTAAGGTTCGGGGAGCCCTATCCTAAGGCTCGGGGACAGCTAGCCTAAGCCTAGGTGTGCCCTTACCTAACACTAGGGGAGCGCTAGCCTAAGACTTGGAGTGCCCTAGCCTAAGGCTAGGGGAGCCCTAGATAAAAGCTAGGGGTGCCCTAGCCGAAGACTAGGGGAGCATTAGCCTAAGGCTAGGGGAGCCCTAGCCTTAGCCTAAGCCTAGGGGAGCCCTAGCCTAAGATTAGGGGAGCCCTAGCCTAAGGCTAGGGGAGCAGTAGCCTTAGCCTAAACCTAGTTGTGCCCTAGCCGAAGGCTAGGGGAGCCCTAGTCTTAGCCAAAGCCTTGGGGTGCCTAACCTAAGGCTAGGGGAGCCCTAGCCTTATCCTAAGCCTAGGGGTGCGCTAGCCTAAAGCTAGGGGAGCCCTAGCCTAAGGCTAGGGGAGCCTAGCCTAAGGCTAGGGGAGCCCTAGCCTAAGGCTAGGGGAGCCTAGCCTAAGCCTAGGGGAGCCCTAGCCTAAGGCTAGGGGAGCCTAGCCTAAGGCTAGGGGAGCCCTAGCCTAAGGCTAGGGGAGCCTAGCCTAAGGCTAGGGGAGCCCTAGCCTAAGGCTAGGTGTGCCCTAGCCTAAGGTTATGGGAGCCCTAGCATAAGGCTAGGGGTGCCCTAGACTAAGGCTAGGGGAGTCCTAGACTTAGCCTAAGCCTAGTGGTGCCCTAACCTAAGGCTAGGGGTGCCCTAACCTAAGGCTAGGGAGCCCTAGCCTTAGCCTAAGCCTAGGGGAGCCCTAGCCTAAGGCTAAGGGAGCCCTAGCCTAAGGCTAGGGGAGCCCTAGCCTTAGCCTAAGCCTAGGGGTGCCCTTGCCTAAGGCTACGGGAGCCCTGGTCTTAGCCTAAGCTTAAAGGTGCCCTAGCATAAGGCTAGAGGATCCCTAGCCTTGGCCTAAGCCTACGGGTGCCCTAACGTAAGGCTAGGGGAGCCAGAGCCTAAGGCTCAGAGGCCCTAGCCTTAGCCTAAGCCTAGGGGAGCCCTAGCCTAAGGCTAGGGGAGCCCTAGCCTTAGCCTAAGCCTAGGGGTGCCCTAGCCTAAGGCTAGGGGAGCGCTAGCCCAAGGCTAGGGGAGCCCTAGCCTAAGGCTAGGGGAGCCCTAACCTAAGGCTAGGGGAGCCTTAGCCTTAGCCTAAGCCTTGGGGTGCCCTAGCCTAAGGCTAGGGGAGCACTAGCCTAAGGCTAGGGGAGCCCTAGCCTTAGCCTAATCCTAGGGGTGCCCTAGCCTAAGGCTAGGGGAGCCCTAGCCTAAGTCTCAGGGAGCCCTAGCATTAGCCTAAGCCTAGGGGAGCCCTAGCCTAAGGGTAGGGGAGCCCTAACCTTAGCCTAAGCCTTGGGGTTCCATAGCCTAAGGCTAGCGGTGCCCTAGCCTTAGCATAAGCCTAGGGGTGCCCTAGCCTTAGCCTAAGCCTAGGGGTGCCCTAGCCTAAGGCTTGGGGATCGCTAGCTTTAGCCTAAACCTAAGGGTGCCCTAACCTAAGTCTAGAAAAGCCCTAGCCTAAGGCTTGGGGAGCCCTAGCCTAAGGCTAGGGGAGCCCTAGCCTTAGCCTAAGCCTAGGGGTGCCCTAGCCTAAGGCTAGGGGAGCCCTAACCTAAGGTTCGGGGAGCCCTAGCCTTAGCCTTAGCATAGGGGTGCCCTAGCCTAAGGCTAGGGGAGCCCTAGCCTAAGTCTCAGGGAGCCCTAGCCTTAGCCTAAGCATAGGGGTGCCCTCGCCTAAGGCTAAGGGAGCACTAGCCTAAGGCTAGGGGAGCACTAGCCTAAGGCTAGGGGAGCCCTAGCCCAAGGCTAGGGGAGCCCTAGCCTTAGCCTAAGCCTAGGGGTGCCCTAGCCTAAGGCTAGGGGAGCCTAAGCCTAAGGCTCGGGGAGCCCTAGCCTAAACCTAGGGGTGCCCTTACCTAACGCTAGGGGAGCGCTAGCCTAAGGCTAGGGGAGCAATAGCCTTAGCCTAAGCCTAAAAGTGCCCTAGCCTAAGGCTAGGGGAGCTCTAGCCTTAGCCTAAGCCTAGGGGTGCCCTAGCCTAAGGCTAGGGGAGCACTAGCCTAAGGCTAGGGGAGCCCTAGCCTTAGCCTAAGCCTAGGGGTGCCCTAGCCTAAGGTTAGGGGTACACTAGCCTAAGGCTAGGGCAGCCATAGCCTAAGGTTCGGGGAGCCCTAGTAAGGCTCGGGGAGCCCTAGCCTTAGCCTAAGCCAAGGGGTGCCCTTGCCTAAGGCTAGGGGAGCCCTAACCTAAGGCTCGGGGAGCCCTAGCCTTAGCCTTAGCATAGGGGTGCCCTAGCCTAAGGCTAGGGGAGCCCTAGCCTAAGTCTCAGGGAGCCCTAGCCTTAGCCTAAGCATAGGGGTGCCCTCGCCTAAGGCTAGGGGAGCACTAGCCTAAGGCTAGGGCAGCCCTAGCCCAAGGCTAGGGGAGCCCTAGCCTTAGCCTAAGTCTAGGGGTGCCCTAGCCTAAGGCTAGGGGAGCCTAAGCCTAAGGCTCGGGGAGCCCTAGCCTAAACCTAGGGGTGCCCTTACCTAACGCTAGGGGAGCGCTAGCCTAAGGCTAGGGGAGCCTTAGCCTTAGCCTAAGCCTTGGGGAGCCCTAGCCTAAGATTAGGGGAGCCCTAGGCGAAGGCTAGGGGAGCCCTAGACTTAGCCTAAGCCTACTGGTGCCCTAGCCTAAGGCTAGGGGAGCCCTAGCCTAAAGCTAGGGGAGCCCTAACCTAAGGCTAGGGGAGCCCTAGCCTTAGCCTAAGCCTAGGGGTGCCATAGCCTAAGGCTAGGGGAGCCCTAGCCTTAGCCTAAGCCTAAAAGTGCCCTAGCCTAAGGCGAGGGGAGCTCTAGCCTTAGCCTAAGCCTAGGGGTGCCCTAGCCTAAGGCTAGGGGAGCCCTAACCTAAGGCTAGGGAGCCCTAGCCTTAGCCTAAGGCTAGGGGAGCCCTAGCCTAAGCCTAGGGGACCCCTAGCCTAAGGCTAGGGGAGCCCTAGCCTAAGGCGAGGGGAGCCTTAACCTAAGGCTAGGGGAGCCCTAGCCTAAGGCTAGGGGAGCCCTAGCCTTAGCCTAAGCTTAGGGGTGCCCTAGCCTAAGGCTAGGGGAGCCCTAGACTTAGCCTAAGCCTAGGGGTGCCCTAGCCTAAGGCTAGGGGACCCCTAGCCTTAGCCTAAGCCTAAAGGTGCCCTAGCATCAGGCTAGGGGATCCCTAGCCTTGGCCTAAGCCTACGGGTGTCCTAAAGTAAGGCTAGGGGAGCCAGAGCCTAAGGCTCGGGGGCCCTAGCCTTAGCCTAAGCCTAGGGGAGCCCCAGCCTAAGGCTGGGGAGCCCTAGCCTTAGCCTAAGCCTAGTCGTGCCCTAGCCTAAGGCTAGAGGAGCCCTACTCTAAGGCTAGGGGAGCCCTAGCCTAAGGCTAAGGGAGCCCTAGCCTTGGCCTAAGACTAGGGGTGCCCTACCCTAAGGCTAGGGGAGCCCTAGCCTAAGGCTAGGTGAGCCCTAGCCTAAGGCTAGGGGAGCCCTGTACTAAGCCAAGGGGAACCCTGGCCTAAGGCTAGGGGAGCCCTAGCGTAACGCTAGGGGAGCCCTAGCTTAAGGCTAGGGGAGCCCTAACCTAAGCCTATGGGTGCCCTAGCCTAAGGGTAGGGGTGCCCTAGCCTAAGGCTAGGGGAGCCCTGGCCTAAGCCTAGGGGTGCCCTGGTCTAAGGCTAGGGGAGCCCTAGCCTTAGCCTAAGCCTAAAAGTGCCCTAGCCTATGGCTAGAGGAGCGCTAGCCTTAGGCTAAGTAAAGGGGTTCCCTAACCTAAGGCTAGAAAAGCCCTAGCCTAAGGCTACGGGAGCTCTAAACTAAGGCTAGGGGAGCACTAGCCTTAGCCTAAGCCTAGGGGGGCCCGAAACTCAGGCTAGGGGAGCCCTAGCCTTAGCCTAAGCCTAAAAATGCCCTAACCTAAGGCTAGGGGAGCCCTAGCCTAAGACTATGGGAGCCCTAGCCTTAGACTAAGCCTAGGGGTGCCCTTGCCTAAGGCTAGGGGAGCCCTAGCCTAAGGCTAGGGGAGCCCTACCCTTAGCCTAAGCCTAGGTGGGCCCTAGCCTAAGGGTAGGGGAGCCATGACCTAAGGCTAGGGAGACCTAGCCTTAGCCTAAGCCTAGGGGAGCCCTAGCCTTAGCCTAAGCCTAAAGGTGCCCTAGCCTAAGGCTAGGGGATCCCTAGCATTGGCCTAAGCCTAGGGGTGCCCTAACGTAAGGCTAGTGGAGCCCTACCCTAAGGCTAGGGGAGCCCTAGCCTTAGCCTAAGCTTAGGGGTGTCCTAGCCTAAGGCTAGGGGAGCCCTAGCCTAATTCTAGGGGAGCCATAGCCTAAGGCTAGGGGAGCCCTAGCCTTAGCCTAAGCCTAGGGTTGCCCTAGCCTAAGGCTAGGGGAGCCCTAGATTAAGCCTAGGGCTGCCCTGGCCTAAGACTAGTGGAGCCCTACCCTAAGGCTAGGGGAGCCCTAGCCTTAGCCTAAGCTTATGGGTGCCCTTGCCTAAGGCTAGGGGAGCCCTAGCCTAAGGTTAGGGTAGCCCTAGCCTAAGCCAAGGGGTGCCGTAGCCTAAGGTTAGGAGAGCCTTAGCCTAAGGCTAGGGGAGCCCTAGCCTTAGCATAAGCCTAGGGGTGCCCTAGCCTAAAGCTAGGAGAGCGCTAGCCTAAGGCTAGAGGAGCCCTGGCCTAAGACTAGTGGTGCCCTGGTCCAAGGCTAGGGGAGCCCTAGCGTAACGCTAGGGGAGCCATTGCCTAAGTCTAGGGGAGACCTAGCCTAAGGCTAGGTGTGCCCCAGCCCACGGCTAGGGGAGCACGAGCCTAAGGCTAGGGGAGCCTTGGCCTAAGCCTAGGGGTGCCCTGGCCTAAGGCTAGGGGAGCCCTAGCGTAACGCAGGAGCCCTAGCCTAAGGCTAGTGGAGCCCGAGTCCTTGGCTAGGGGAACCCTAGCCTAAGCCTAGGGTTGCCCTAGCCAAAGGCTAGGGGTGCCCGAGCCTAAGGCTAGGGGAGCACCAGCCTAAGGCTAGGGGAACCCGAGTCTAAGGCTTGGGGGAGCCCTAGCCTAAGCCTAGGGGTGAACTAGCCTAAGGATAGGGGAGCCATAGCCTTAGCTTAAGCCTAGGGGTTCCCTAGCATAAGCCTAGGGGTGCCCTAGCCTAAGCCTAGGGGTGCCCTAGCATAAGGCTAGGGGAGCCTTAGCGTACGGCCAGGGGAGCACGAGCCTAAGGCTAGGGGTGCCCGAGCCTACAGATAGGGGAGCCCTAGCCTAAGGCTAGGGTAGCCCTAGCCTAAGGCTTGGGGAGCCCTAGCCTTAGCCTAAGCCTAGGGGTGCCCTAGCCTAAGTTTAGGGGAGCCCTAGCCTTAGCCTAAGCCTAAAATTGCCCTAGACTAAGGCTAGGGGAGCGCTAGCCTTAGCCTAAGCCTAGGGGTGCCCTAACCTAAGGCTAGGGTAGCCCTAGCCTAAGGCTAGGGGAGCCCTAGCCTAAGGCTAGGGGAGCCCTAGCCTTAACCTAAGCCTAGGGGTGCCCGACGTAAGGCTATGGAGCCCTAGCCTAAGGCTAGGGGAGCCCTAGCCTTAGCCTAAGCCTAGGGGTGCCCTAACCTAAGGCTAGGGGAGCCCTAGCCTTAGCCTAAGCCTAGGGGTGCCATCGCCTAAGGCTAGGGGAGCCCTAGGCCAAGGCTAGGGGAGCCCTATCATAAGGCTAGGGGAGCCCTAGCCTAAGGCTAGGATATTCCTAGACTTAGCCTAAGCCTAGGGGTGCCCTAGCCTAACGCTAGGGGAGCCCTAGCCTTAGCCTAAGCCTAGGGGTGCCCTAACATAAGGCTATGGAGCCCTAGCCTAAGGCTAGGGGAGCCCTAGCCTTAGCCTAAGACTAGGGGTGCCCGAACCTAAGGCTAGGGGAGCCCTAGCCTAAGTCTAGGGTTTCTATAGCCTAAGGCTAGGGGAGCCATTGCCTTAACCTAATCCTTGGGGTGCCCTAACCTAACGCTAGGGGAGCCCTAGCCTTAGCCTAAGCTTAGGGGTGCCCTAACCTAACGCTAGGGGAGCCCTAGCCTTAGCCTAAGCCTAGGGGTGCCCTAACATAAGGCTATGGAGCCCTAGCCTAAGGCTAGGGGAGCCCTAGCCTTAGCCTAAGACTAGGGGTGCCCGAACCTAAGGCTAGGGGAGCCCTAGCCTAAGTCTAGGGTTTCTATAGCCTAAGGCTAGGGGAGCCATTGCCTTAACCTAAGCCTTGGGGTGCCCTAGCCTAAGGCTAGGGGAGCCCTAGCCTAAGGCTAGGGGAGCCCTAGCCTTAGCCTAAGCCTAGAGGTGCCCTAGCCTAAGGCTAGGGGAGCCCTAGCCCAAGACTAGGGGAGCCCTAGCCTAAGTCTAGGGTTTCCCTAGCCTAAGGCTAGGGGAGCCATTGCCTTAGCCTAAGCCTAGGGGTGCCCTAGCCTAAGGCTAGGGGAGCACTAGCCTATGCCTAGGGGAGCCCTAGCCTTAGCCTAAGCCTAGGGGTGCCCTACCCTAAGGTTAGGGGAACACTAGCCTAAGGCTAGGGGAGCCATAGCCTAAGGTTCGGGGAGCCCTAGCCTAAGGCTCCGGGACCCTAGCCTAAGCCTAGGGGTGCCCTTACCTAACGCTAGGGGAGCGCTAGCCTAAGCCTTGGAGTGCCTTAGCCTAAGGCTAGGGGAGCCCTAGATTAAGGCTAGGGGTACCCTAGCCTAAGGCTAGGGGAGCACTAGCCTAAGGCTAGGGGAGCCCTAGCCTTAGCCTAAGCCTAGAGGAGCCCTAGCCTAAGACTAGGGGGACCTAGCCTAAGGCTAGGGGAGCCCTAGCCTTAGCCTAAACTTAGGTGTGCCCTAGCCGAAGGCTAAGGGAGCCCTAGCCTTAGCCAAAGCCTTGGGGTGCCCTAGCCTAAGGGTAGGGGAGCCCTAGCCTTAGCCTAAGCCTAGGTGTGCCCTAGCCTAAGCCTACGGGTGCCCTAGCATAGAGCTAGGGGAGCCCTAACCTAAGGGAAGGGAAGTCCTAGCCTTAGCCTAAGCCTAGGGGTGCCCTAGCCTAAGGCTAGGGAAACCCTAGCCTAAGTCTAGGGGAGCCCTAGCCTTAGCCTAAGCCTAGGGGAGCCCTAGTCTAAGGCTAGGGGAACCCTAGCCTAAGGCTAGGGGAGCCCTAGCCTTAGCCTAAGCCTAAAGGTTCCCTAGCCTAAGCCTAGGGGATGCCTAGCTTTGGCCTAAGCCTAGGGGTGCCCTAACGTAAGGCTAGGGGAGCCCTAGCCTAAGGTTAGGGGAGACATAGCCTTAGCCTAAGCCTTGGGGTGCCCTAACCTAAGGCTAGGGGAGCCCTAGCTTAAGGTTGGGGGAGCATTAGCCTAAGACTAGGGGAGCCCGTGCCTTAACCTAAGCCTAGGGGTGCCCTAGCATAAGGCTAGGAGAGCCTTAGCCTAAGGCTTGGGGAGCCCTAGCCTAAGGCTAGGGTAGCTCTAGCTAAGGCTAGGGGAGCCATAGCCTAAGACTAGGGGAACCCTAGCCTTAGCCTAAGCCTAGGGGTGCCCTAGCCTAAGCCTAGGGGTACCCTAGCCTAAGGCTAGGGGAGCACTAGCCTAAGGCTAGGGGAGCCCTAGCCTTAGCCTAAGCCTAGGGGTGCCCTAGCCTAAGGCTAGCGGAACCCTAGCCTAACTCTCAGGGAGCCCTAGCCTTAGCCTAACCTAGGGGAGCCCTAGCCTAAGGCTAGGGGAGCCCTAGCCTTAGCCAAAGCCTAGGGGTGCGCTAGCCTAAGGGTAGAGGAGCCCTAGCCTAAGGCTAGGGGAGACCTAGCCTAAGGCTAGGGGAGCCCTAGCCTAAGGCTAGGTGTGCCCTAGCCTAAGGTTAGGGGAGCCCTAGCATAAGGCTAGGGGTGCCCTATCCTAAGGCTAGGGGAGTTCTAGACTTAGCCTAAGCCTACGGGTGCCCTAGCCTAAGGCTAGGGGAGCCCTAACCTAAGGCTAGGTGAGCCCTAGCCTTAGCCTAAGCCTAGGGGTGCCCTAGCCTAATGCTAGGGGAGCCCTAGCCTTAGCCTAAGCCTAAAAGTGCCCTAGCCTAAGCTAGGGGAGCGCTAGCCTTAGCCTGAACCTAGGGGTGCCCTAATCTAAGGCTAGGGCTGCCCTAACCTAAGGCTAGGGGAGCCCTAGCCTAAGGCTAGGGGAGCCTTAGTCTAAGGCTAGGGGAGCCCTAGCCTTAGCCTAAGCCTAGGGGTGCCCTAGCCTAAGGCCAGGGGAGCCCTAGCCTTAGCCTAAGCCTAGGGGTCCACTAACCTAAGGCTAGGAAAGCCATAGCCTAAGGCTAGGGGAGCCCTAGCTTAAGGCTAGGGGAGCCCTAGCCTTAGCCTAAAACTAGGGGTGCCCTAGCCTAAGGCTAGAGGAGCCCTAGTCTTAGCCTAAGCCTAGGGGTGCCCTAGCCTAAGGCTAGGGTTGCCCTAGCCTAAGGCTAGGGGAGGCCTAGCCATAGCCTAAGCCTAGGGGTGCCCTAGCCTAAGGTTAGGGGAACACTAGCCTAAGGCTAGGGGAGCCATAGCCTAAGGTTCAGGGAGCACTAGCCTAAGGCTCGGGGAGCCCTAGCCTAAGCCTAGGGGTGCCCTTACCTAACACTAGGGGAGCGCTAGCCTAAGCCTTGGAGTGCCCTAGCCTAAGGCTAGGGGAGCGCTAGATTAAGGCTAGGGGTGCCCTAGCCTAAGGCTAGGGGAGCCCTAGCCTAAGACTAGGGGAGCCCTAGCCTAAGGCTAGGGGAGCCCTAGCCTTAGCCTAAACCTAGGTGTGCCCTAGACGAAGGCTAGGGGAGCCCTAGCCTTAGCCAAAGCCTTGGGGTGCCCTAGCCTAAGGGTAGGGGAGCCCTAGCCTTATCCTAAGCCTAGGGGTGCGCTAGCCTAAGGCTAGAGGAGCCCTAGCCTAAGTCTAGGGGAGACCTAGCCTAAGGCTAGGGGAGCCCTAGCCTAAGGCTAGGTGTGCCCTAGCCTAAGGTTAGGGGAGCCCTAGCATAAGGCTAGGGGTGCCCTATCCTAAGGCTAGGGGAGTCCTAGAATTAGCCTAAGCCTACGGGTGCCCTAGCCAAAGGCTAGGGGAGCCCTAACCTAAGGCTAGGGGAGCCCTAGCCTTAGCCTAAGCCTAGGGGTGCCCTAGCCTAATGCTAGGGGAGCCCTAGCCTTAGCCTAAGCCTAAAAGTGCCCTAGCCTAAGCTAGGGAAGCGCTAGCCTTAGCCTGAACCTAGGGGTGCCCTAACCTAAGGCTAGGGCAGCCCTAGCCTTAGCCTAAGCCTAGGGGTGCCCTAACCTAAGGCTAGGGGAGCCCTAACCTAAGGCTAGGGAGCCCTAGCCTTAGCCTAAGCCTAGGGGTTCCCTTGCCTAAGGCTAGGGGAGCCCTAGACTTAGCCTAAGCTTAAAGGTGCCCTAGCATAAGGCTAGAGGATCCCTAGCCTTGGCCTAAGACTACGGGTGCCCTAACGTAAGGCTCGTGGAGCCAGAGCATAAGGCTCAGAGGCCCTAGCCTTAGCCTAAGCCTAGGGGAGCCCTAGCCTAAGGCTAGGGGAGCCCTAGCCTTAGCCTAAGCCTAGGGGTGCTCTAGCCTAAGGCTAGCGGAGCGCTAGCCCAAGGCTAGGGTAGCCCTAGCCTAAGGCTAGGGGAGCCTTAGCCTTAGCCTAAGCCTAGGGGTGCCCTAGCCTAAGGCTAGGGGAGCACTAGCCTAAGGCTAGGGGAGCCCTAGCCTTAGCCTTAGCCTAAGCCTAGGGGTGCCCTAGCCTAAGGCTAGGGAGGCCTATCCTAAGTCTCAGGGAGCCCTAGCCTTAGCCTAAGCCTAGGGGAACCCTAGCCTAAGGGTAGGGGAGCCCTAGCCTTAGCCTAAGCCTTGGGGTTCCATAGCCTAAGGCTAGGGGAGCCCTAACCTAAGGCTAGGGTGCCCTAGCCTTAGCCTAAGCTTAGGGGTGCCCTAGCCTAAGGCTTGGGGATCGCTAGCTTTAGCCTAAACCTAGGGGTGCCCTAACCTAAGTCTAGAAAAGCCCTAGCCTAAGGCTAGGGGAGCCCTAGCCTAAGGCTAGGGGAGCCCTAGCATTAGCCTAAGCCTAAGGGTGCCCAAGCCTAAGGCTAGGGGAGCACTAGCCTAAGGCTAGGGGTGTCCTAGCCTTAGCCTAAGCCTAGGGGTGCCCTAGCCTAAGGTTAGGGGTACACTAGCCTAAGGCTAGGGCAGCCATAGCCTAAAGCTTGAGGAGCCCTAGCCTAAGGCTAGGGGAGCCCTAGCCTTAGCCTAAGCCAAGGGTGCCCTAACCTACGGCTAGGGGAGCCCTAGCCCAAGGCTAGGGGAGCTCTAGTCTAAGGCTAGGGGAGACTTGCCTAAGGCTAGGGGAGCCCTAGCCTTAGCCTAAGCCTAGGGGTGCCCTAGCCTAAGGCTAGGGGAGCCCTAGCCTAAGGCTAGGGGAGCCTTAGTCTAAGGCTAGGGGAGCCCTAGCCTTAGCCTAAGCCTAGGGGTGCCCTAACCTAAGGCTAGAAAAGCCCTAGCCTAAGGCTAGGGGAGCCCTAGCCAAAGGCTAGAGGAGCCCTAGCCTTAGCCTAAGCCTAGGAGTGCCCTAGCCTAAGGCTAGAGGAGCCCTAGCCTTAGCCTAAGCCTAGGGGTGCCCTAGCCTAAGGCTAGGGGAGCACTAGCCTAAGGCTAGGGGAGACCTAGGCTTAGCCTAAGCCCAGGGGTGACCTAGCCTAAAATTAGGGGAACACTAGCCTAAGGCTAGGGGAGCCATAGCCTAAGGTTCGGGGAGCCCTAGCCAAAGACTCGGGGAGCCCTAGATTAAGGCTAGGGGAGCCCTAACCTTAGCATAAGCCTGGGGGTGCCCTAGCCTAAGGCTAGAGGAGCCCTAGCCTTAGCCTAAACCTAGGTGTGCCCTAGCCGAAGGCTAGGGGAGCCCTAGCCTTAGCCAAAGCCTTGGGGTGCCCTAGCCTAAGGCTAGGGGAGCCCTAGCCTTATCCTAAGCCTTGGGGTGCGCTAGCCTAAGGCTAGAGGAGCCCTAGCCTAAGGCTAGGGGAGACTTAGCCTAAGGCTAGGGGAGCCCTAACCTTAGCATAAGCCTAGGGGTGCCCTAGCCTAAGGCTAGGAGAGCCCTAGCCTAAGGCTAGAGCAGCCCTGGCCTAAGCCTAGTGGTGCCCTGGTCCAAGGCTAGGGGAGCCCTAGCGTAACGCTAGGGGAGCCCTTGCCTAAGTCTAGGGGAGCCCTAGCCTAAGGCTAGGTGTGCCCCAGGCCACGGCTAGGGGAGCACGCGCCTAAGGCTAGGGGAGCCTTGGCCTAAGCCTAGGGGTGCCCTGGCCTAAGGCTAGGGGAGCCCTAGCGTAACGCAGGAGCCCTAGCCTAAGGCTAGTGGAGCCCTAGCCTAAGGCTAGGTGTGCCCGAGGCGTCGGCTAGGGGAGCACGAGCCTAAGGCTAGTGGAGCCCAGGTCCTTGGCTAGGGGAACCCTAGCCTAAGCCTAGGGTTGCCCTAGCCAAAGGCTAGGGGTGCTCGAGCCTAAGGCTAGGGGAGCACCACCCTAAGGCTAGGGGAACCCGAGTCTAAGGCTTGGGGGAGCCCTAGCCTAAGCCTAGGGGTGACCTAGCCTAAGGATAGGGGAGCCATAGCCTTAGCCTAAGCCTAGGAGTTCCCTAGCATAAGCCTAGGGGTGCCCTAGCCTAAGCCTAGGGGTGCCCTAGCATAAGGCTAGGGGAGCCATAGCGTACGGCTAGGGGAGCACGAGCCTAAAGCTAGGGGTGCCCGAGCCTACAGCTAGGGGAGCCCAAGCCTAAGGCTAGGGTAGCCCTAGCCTAAGGCTTGGGGAGCCCTAGCCTTAGCCTAAGCCTAGGGGTGCCCTAGCCTAAGGTTAGGGGAGCCCAGCCTTAGCCTAAGCCTAAAATTGCCCTAGACTAAGGCTAGGGGAGCGCTAGCCTTAGCCTAAGCCTAGGGGTGCCCTAACCTAAGGCTAGGGTAGCCCTAGCCTAAGGCTAGGGGAGCCCTAGCCTAAGGTTAGGGGAGCCCTAGACTTAACCTAAGCCTAGGGGTGCCCGACGTAATGCTATGGAGCCCTAGCCTAAGGCTAGGGGAGCCCTAGCCTTAGCCTAAGCCTAGGGGTGCCCTAACCTAAGGCTAGGGGAGCCCTAGCCTTAGCCTAAGCCTAGGGCTGCCATCGCCTAAAGCTAGGGGAGCCCTAGCCCAAGGCTAGGGGATCCCTATCATAAGGCTAGGGGAGCCCTAGCCTAAGGCTAGGATAGTCCTAGGCTTAGCCTAAGGCTAGGGGTGCCCTAGCCTAAGGCTAGGGGACCTCTAACCTACGGCTAGGGGAGCCCTAGCCTTAGCCTAAGCCTAGGGGTGCCCTAGCCTAGAGGCTAGGGGAGCCCTAACCTAAGGCTAGGGAGCACTAGCCTTAGCCTAAGCCTAGGGGTGCCCTAACCTAACACTAGGGGAGCCCTAGCCTTAGCCTAAGCCTAGGGGTGCCCTAACATAAGGCTATGGAGCCCTAGCCTAAGGCTAGGGGAGCCCTAGCCTTAGCCTAAGACTAGGGGTGCCCGAACCTAAGGCTAGGGGAGCCCTAGCCTAAGTCTAGGGTTTCCATAGCCTAAGGCTGGGGAGCCATTGCCTTAACCTAAGCCTTGGGGTGACCTAGCCTAAGGCTAGGGGAGCCCTAGCCTAAGGCTAGGGGAGCCCTAGCCTTAGCCTAAGCCTAGAGGTGCCCTAGCCTAAGGCTAGGGGAGCCCTAGCCCAAGACTAGGGGAGCCCTAGCCTAAGTCTAGGGTTTCCCTAGCCTAAGGCTAGGGGAGCCATTGCCTTAGCCTAAGCCTAGGGGTGCCCTAGCCTAAGGCTAGGGGAGCACTAGCCTATGCCTAGGGGAGCCCTAGCCTTAGCCTAAGCCTAGGGGTGCCCTACCCTAAGGTTAGGGGAACACTAGCCTAAGGCTAGGGGAGCCATAGCCTAAGGTTCGGGGAGCCCTAGCCTAAGGCTCCGGGAGCCCTAGCCTAAGCCTAGGGGTGCCCTTACCTAACGCTAGGGGAGCGCTAGCCTAAGCCTTCGAGTGCCTTAGCCTAAGGCTAGGGGAGCCCTATATTAAGGCTAGGGGAGCCCTAGCCTTAGCCTAAGCCTAGAGGAGCCCTAGCCTAAGGCTAGGGGAGCCCTAGCCCAAGACTAGGGGAGCCCTAGCCTAAGTCTAGGGTTTCCCTAGCCTAAGGCTAGGGGAGCCATTGCCTTAGCCTAAGCCTAGGGGTGCCCTAGCCTAAGGCTAGGGGAGCACTAGCCTATGCCTAGGGGAGCCCTAGCCTTAGCCTAAGCCTAGAGGAGCCCTAGCCTAAGACTAGGGGAGACCTAGCCTAAGGCTAGGGGAGCCCTAGCCTTAGCCTAAACCTAGGTGTGCCCTAGCCGAAGGCCAAGGGAACCCTAGCCTTAGCCAAAGCCTTGGGGTGCCCTAGCCTAAGGGTAGGGGAGCCCTAGCCTTAGCCTAAGCCTAGGTGTGCCCTAGCCTAAGCCTACGGCTGCCCTAGCATAGAGCTAGGGGAGCCCTAACCTAAGGGAAGGGAAGTCCTAGCCTTAGCCTAAGCCTAGGGGTGCCCTAGCCTAAGGCTAGGGAAACCCTAGCCTAAGACTAGGGGAGCCCTAGCCTTAGCCTAAGCCTAGGGGAGCCCAAGTCTAAGGCTAGGGGAGCCCTAGCCTAAGGCTAGGGGAGCCCTAGCCTTAGCCTAAGCCTAAAGGTGCCCTAGCCTAAGCCTAGGGGATCCCTAGCTTTGGTCTAAGCCTAGGGTTGCCCTAACGTAAGGCTAGGGGAGCCCTAGCCTAAGGTTAGGGGAGACATAGCCTTAGCCTAAGCCTTGGGGTGCCCTAACCTATGGCTAGGGGAGCCCTAGCCTAAGGATGGGGGAGCATTAGCCTAAGACTAGGGGAGCCGGTGCCTTAACCTAAGTCTAGGGGTGCCATAGCCGAAGGCTAGGGGAGCCCTAGCCTTATCCTAAGCCTAGGGGTGCCATAGCCGAAGGCTAGGGGAGCCCTAGCCTTAGCCAAAGCCTTGGGGTGACCTACCCTAAGGCTAGGGGAGCCCTAGCCTTATCCTAAGCCTAGGGGTGCGCTAGCCTAAGGCTAGAGGAGCCCTAGCCTAAGGCTAGGGGAGACCTAGCCTAAGGCTAGGGGAGCCCTAGCCTAAGGCTAGGTGTGCCCTAGCCTAAGGTTAGGGGAGCCCTAGCATAAGGCTAGGGGTGCCCTATCCTAAGGCTAGGGGAGTCCTAGACTTAGCCAAAGCCTATGGGTGCCCTAGCCTAAGGCTAGGGGAGCCCTAACCTAAGGCTAGGTGAGCCCTAGCCTTAGCCTAAGCCTAGGGGTGCCCTAGCCTAATGCTAGGGGAGCCCTAGCCTTAGCCTAAGCCTAAAAGTGCCCTAGCCTAAGCTAGGGGAGCGCTAGCCTTAGCCTGAACCTAGGGGTGCCCTAACCTAAGGGAATGGAAGTCCTAGCCTTAGCCTAAGCCTAGGGGTGCCCTAGCCTAAGGCTAGGGGAGCCCTATCCTAAGGCTAGGGGAGCCCTAGCCTTAGCCAAAGCCTTGGGGTGCCCTAACCTAAGGCTAGAAAAGCCCTAGCCTAAGGCTAGGGGAGCCCTAGCCAAAGGCTAGGGGAGCCCTAGCCTTAGCCTAAGCCTAGGGGTGCCCTAGCCTAAGGCTAGGGGAGCCCTAGCCTAAGGCTAGGGGAGCCTTAGCCTAAGGCTAGGGGAGCCCTAGCCTTAGCCTAAGCCTAGGGGTGCCCTAACCTAAGGCTAGAAAAGCCCTAGCCTAAGGCTAGGGGAGCCCTAGCTTAAGGCTAGGGGAGCCCTAGCCTTAGCCTAAGCCTAGGGGTGCCCTAGTCTACGGCTAGAGGAGTCCTAGCCTTAGCATAAGCCTAGGGGTGCCCTAGCCTAAGGCTAGGGGAGCACTAGCCTAAGGCTAGGGGAGCCGTAGCCTAAGGCTAGGGGAGACCTAGCCTTAGCCTAAGCCCAGGGGTGACCTAGCCTAAGGCTAGGGGAGCCCTAGCCCAAGGTTAGGGGAACACTAGCCTAAGGCTAGGGGAGCCATAGCCTAAGGTTCGGGGAGCACTAGCCTAAGGCTCGGGGAGCCCTAGCCTAAGCCTAGGGGTGCCCTTACCT
Source organism: Tenrec ecaudatus (assembly GCF_050624435.1). NCBI lineage: Eukaryota > Metazoa > Chordata > Mammalia > Afrosoricida > Tenrecidae > Tenrec > Tenrec ecaudatus. The sequence continues at coordinate 405,706 of NW_027458069.1, forward strand.
AACACTAGGGGAGCGCTAGCCTAAGCTTTGGAGTGCCCTAGCCTAAGGCTAGGGGAGCGCTAGATTAAGGCTAGGGGTGCCCTAGCCTAAGGCTAGGGGAGACCTAGCCTAAGACTAGGGGAGCCCTAGCCTAAGGCTCGGGGAGCCCTAGCCTAAGACTAGGGGAGCCCTAGCCTAAGGCTAGGGGAGCCCTAGCCTTAGCCTAAACCTAGGTGTGCCCTAGCCGAAGGCTAGGGTAGCACTAGCCTTAGCCAAAGCCTTGGGGTGCCCTAGCCTAAGGCTAGGGGAGCCCTAGCCTTATCCTAAGCCTAGGGGTGCGCTAGCCTAAGGCTAGAGGAGCCCTAGCCTAAGGCTATGGGAGACCTAGCCTAAGGCTAGGGGAGCCCTAGCCTAAGGCTAGGTGTGCCCTAGCCTAAGGTTAGGGGAGCCCTAGCATAAGGCTAGGGGTGCCCTATCCTAAGGCTAGGGGAGTCCTAGACTTAGCCTAAGACTACGGGTGCCCTAGCCTAAGGCTAGGGGAGCCCTAAACTAAGGTTAGGGGAGCCCTAGCCTTAGCCTAAGCCTAGGGGTGCCCTAGCCTAATGCTAGGGGAGCCCTAGCCTTAGCCTAAGCCTAAAAGTGCCCTAGCCTAAGCTAGGGGAGCGCTAGCCTTAGCCTGAACCTAGGGGTGCCCTAACCTAAGGCTAGGGCAGCCCTAGCCTTAGCCTAAGCCTAGGGGTGCCTTAACCTAAGGCTAGGGGAGCCCTAACCTAAGGCTAGGGAGCCCTAGCCTTAGCCTAAGCCTAGGGAGCCCTAGCCTAAGGCTAGGGTAGCCCTAGCCTTAGCCTAAGCCTAGGGAAGCCCTAGCCTAAGGCTAGTGGAGCCCTAGCCTTAGCCTAAGCCTAGGGGTGCCCTAGCCTAAGGCTAGCGGAGCGCTAGCCCAAGGCTAGGGTAGCCCTAGCCTAAGGCTAGGGGAGCCTTAGCCTTAGCCTAAGCCTAGGGGTGCCCTAGCCTAAGGCTAGGGGAGCACTAGCCTAAGGCTAGGGGAGCCCTAGCCTTAGCCTTAGCCTAAGCCTAGGGGTGCCCTAGCCTAAGGCTAGGGGAGCCCTATCCTAAGTCTCAGGGAGCCCTAGCCTTAGCCTAAGCCTAGGGGAGCCCTAGCCTAAGGGTAGGGGAGCCCTAGCCTTAGCCTAAGCCTTGGGGTTCCATAGCCTAAGGCTAGGGGAGCCCTAACCTAAGGCTAGGGTGCCATAGCCTTAGCCTAAGCTTAGGGGTGCCCTAGCCTAAGGCTTGGGGATCGCTAGCTTTAGCCTAAACCTAGGGGTGCCCTAACCTAAGTCTAGAAAAGCCCTAGCCTAAGGCTAGGGGAGCCCTAGCCTAAGTCTAGGGGAGCCCTAGCGTTAGCCTAAGCCTAAGGGTGCCCTAGCCTAAGGCTAGGGGAGCACTAGCCTAAGGCTAGGGGTGTCCTAGCCTTAGCCTAAGCCTAGGGGTGCCCTAGCCTAAGGTTAGGGGTACACTAGCCTAAGGCTAGGGCAGCCATAGCCTAAGGCTTGAGGAGCCCTAGCCTAAGGCTAGGGGAGCACTAGCCTTAGGCTAAGCCAAGGGTGCCCTAACCTACGGCTAGGGGAGCCCTAGCCCAAGGCTAGGGGAGCTCTAGTCTAAGGCTAGGGGAGACTTGCCTAAGGCTAGGGGAGCCCTAGCTTTAGCCTAAGCCTAGGGGTGCCCTAGCCTACGGCTAGGGGAGCCCTAGCCCAAGGCTAGGGGAGCCCTAGCCTAAGGCTAGGGGAGCCCTAGCCTTAGCCTAAGCCTAGGGGTGCCCTGGCCTAAAGCTAGGGGGGCCCTAGCCTAAGTCTCAGGGAGCTTTAGCCTTAGACTAAGCCTAGGGGAGCCTTAGCCTAAGGCTAGGGGTGCCCTAGCCTAAGCCTAAGCCTAAAAGTGCCCTAGCCTAAGGCTTGTGGAGCGCTAGCCTTAGCCTAAGCCTAGGAGTACCCTAACCTAAGTCTAGAAAAGCCCTAGCCTAAGGCTAGGGGAGCCCTAGCCCAAGGCTAGGGGTGCCCTAGGCTAAGGCTAGGAGTGCCCTAGCCTAAGGTTAGGGGAACACTACCCTAAGGCTAGGGGAGCCATAGCCTAAGGTTCGGGGAGCCCTAGCCTTAGGCTCGGGGAGCCCTAGCGTAAGCCTAGGGGTGCCCTTACCTAACGCTAGGGGAGCGCTAGCCTTAGCCTAATTCTAGGGGTGCCCTAGCCTAAGCCTAGGGGAGCCCTAGCCTAAGGCTAGGGGAGCCCTATCCTAAGGCTAGGGGAACCATAACCTTAGCCTAAACCTACGGGTGCCCTAGCCTAAGGCTAGGGGAGCCCGAACCTAAGGCTAGGGAGCCCTAGCCTTAGCCTAAGCCTAGGGGAGCCCTAGCCTTAGCCTAGCCTAAAGGTGCCCTAGCCTAAGTCTAGGGGATCCTTAGCCTTGGCCTAAGGCTAGGGGAGCCCTAGCCTTAGCCTAAGCCTAGGGGTGCCCCAGCCTAAGGGTAGGGGAGCCCTAGCCTAAGTCTCAAGGAGCCCTAGCCTTAGCATAAGCCTAGGAGAGCAATAGCCTAAGGGTAGGGGAGCCCTAGCCTTAGCCTAAGCCTTGGTGTTCCATAGCCTAAGGCTAGGGGATCGCTAACCTAAGGCTAGGGGTGCCTTAGCCTTAGCCTAAGCCTAGGGGTGCCCTAGCCTAAGGCTAGGGGAGCCCTAGCCTAAGGCTAGGGGAGCCTTAGCCTAAGGCTTGGGGAGCCCTAGCCTTAGCCTAAGCCTAAAAGTGCCCTAGCCTAAGGCTTGGGGAGCGCTAGCTTTAGCCTACGCCTAGGGGTGCCCTAACCTAAAGTTAGGGGAGCCCTAGCCTAAGGCTAGGGGAGCCTTAGCCTTAGCCTAAGCCTAGGGGTGCCCTAGCCTAAGGCTAGGGGAGCCCTAACCTAAGGCTAGGGAGCACTAGCCTTAGCCTAAGCCTAGGGGAGCCCTAGCCTTAGCCTAGCCTAAATGTGCCCTAGCCTAAGGCTAGGGGATCCTTAGCCTTGGCCTAAGGCTAGGGGAGCCCTAGCCTTAGCCTAAGCCTAGGGGTGCCCTAGCCTAAGGCTAGGGGAGCCCTAGCCTAAGTCTCAATGAGCCCTAGCCTTAGCATAAGCCTAGGGAAGCCCTAGCCTAAGGGTAGGGGAGCCCTAGCCTTAGCCTAAGCCTTGGGGTTCCATAGCCTAAGGCTAGGGGAGCCCTAACCTAAGGCTAGGGGTGCCTTAGCCTTAGCCTAAGCCTAGGGGTGCCCTAGCCTAAGGCTAGGGGAGCCCTAGCCTAAGGCTAGGGGAGCCCTAGCCTTAGCCTAAGCCTAAAAGTGCCCTAGCCTAAGGCTTGGGGAGCACTAGCCTTAGCCTAAGCCTAGGGGTGCCCTCGCCTAAGGCTACGGGAGCACTAGCCTAAGGCTAGGGGAGCCCTAGCTCAAGGCTAGGGGAGCCCTAGCCTTAGCCTAAGCCTAGGGGTGCCCTAGCCTAAGGCTAGGGGAGCCCTAGCCTAAGGCTCGGGGAGCCCTAGCCTAAGCCTAGGGGTGCCCTTACCTAACGCTAGGGGAGCGATAGCCTAAGGCTAGAGGAGCCTTAGCCTTAGCCTAAGCCTGGGGGAGCCCTAGCCTAAGACTAGGGGAGCCCTAGCCGAACGCTAGGGGATCCTTAGACTTAGCCTATGCCTACGGGTGCCCTAGCCTAAGGCCAGGGGAGCCCTAACCTAAGGCTAGGGGAGCCCTAGCCTTAGCCTAAGCCTAGCGGTGCCCTAGCATAAGGCTAGGAGAGCCCTAGCCTTAGCCTAAGCCTAAAAGTGCCCTAGCCTAAGGCTAGGGGAGCGCTAGCCTTAGCCTAAGCCTAGGGGTGCCCTAACCTAAGGCTAGGGGAGCCCTAGCCTAAGGCTAGGGGAGCCCTGGCCTTAGCCTAAACCAAGGGGTGCCCTAGCCTAAGGCTAGGGGAGCCCTAACCTAAGGCTAGGGAGCCCTAGCCTTAGCCTAAGGCTAGGGGAGCCCTAGCCTAAGCCTAGGGGAGCCCTAGCCTTAGCCTAAGCCTAGGGGTGCCCTAGCCTAAGGCTAGGGGAGCCCTAGCCTAAGGCTAGGGGAGCCCTAGCCTAAGGCTAGGGGAGCCCTGGCCTAAGGCTAGGGGAGCCCTGTCCTAAGGCTAGGGGAGCCCTAGCGTAACGCTATGGGGGCCCTAGCTTAAGGCTAGGGGAGCCCTAACCTAAGCCTAGGGGTGCCCAAGCCTAAGGATAGGGGAGCCATAGCCATAGCCTAAGCCTAGGGGTTCCCTAGCATAAGCCTAGGGGTGCCCTAGCCTAAGCCTAGAGGTGCACTAGCATAAGGCTAGGGGAGCCTTAGTGTACAGCTAGGGGAGCACGAGCCTAAGGCTAGGGGTACCCGAGCCTACAGCTAGGGGAGCCCAAGCCTAAGGCTAGGGTAGCCCTAGCCTAAGGCTTGGGGAGCCCTAGCCTTAGCCAAAGCCTTGGGGTGCCCTACCCTAAGGCTAGGGGAGCCCTAGCCTTATCCTAAGCATAGGGGTGCGCTAGCCTAAGGCTAGAGGATCCCTAGCCTAAGGCTAGGGGAGACCTAGCCTAAAGCTAGGGGAGCCCTAGCCTAAGGCTAGGTGTGCCCTAGCCTAAGGTTAGGGGAGCCCTAGCATAAGGCTAGAGGTGCCCTATCCTAAGGCTAGGGGAGTCCTAGACTTAGCCTAAGCCTATGGGTGCCCTAGCCTAAGGCTAGGGGAGCCCTAACCTAAGGCTAGGTGAGCCCTAGCCTTAGCCTAAGCCTAGGGGTGCTCTAGCCTAATGCTAGGGGAGCCCTAGCCTTAGCCTAAGCCTAAAAGTGCCCTAGCCTAAGCTAGGGGAGCGCTAGCCTTAGCCTGAACCTAGGGGTGCCCTAACCTAAGGCTAGGGCAGCCCTAGCCTTAGCCTAAGCCTAGGGGTGCCCTAACCTAAGGCTAGGGGAGCCCTAGCCTAAGGCTAGGGGAGCCTTAGTCTAAGGCTAGGGGAGCCCTATCCTAAGGCTAGGGGAGCCCTAGCCTTAGCCAAAGCCTTGGGGTGCCCTAACCTAAGGCTAGAAAAGCCCTAGCCTAAGGCTAGGGGAGCCCTAGCCAAAGGTTAGGGGAGCCCTAGCCTTAGCCTAAGCCTAGGGGTGCCCTAGCCTAAGGCTAGGGGAGCCCTAGCCTAAGGCTAGGGGAGCCTTAGCCTAAGGCTAGGGGAGCCCTAGCCTTAGCCTAAGCCTAGGGGTGCCCTAACCTAAGGCTAGAAAAGCCCTAGCCTAAGGCTAGGGGAGCCCTAGCTTAAGGCTAGGGGAGCCCTAGCCTTAGCCTAAGCCTAGGGGTGCCCTAGCCTAAGGCTAGGGGAGCACTAGCCTAAGGCTAGGGGAGCCCTAGCCTAAGGCTAGGGGAGACCTCGCCTTAGCCTAAGCCCAGGGGTGACCTAGCCTAAGGCTAGGGGAGCCCTAGCCTAAGGCTAGGGGAGACCTAGCCTAAGGCTAGGGGAGCCCTAGCCTAAGGCTAGGTGTGCCCAAGCCTAAGGTTAGGGGAGCCCTAGCATAAGGCTAGGGGTGCCCTATCCTAAGGCTAGGGGAGTCCTAGACTTAGCCTAAGACTACGGGAGCCCTAGCCTAAGGCTAGGGGAGCCCTAAACTAAGGCTAGGGGAGCCCCAGCCTTAGCCTAAGCCTAGGGGTGCCCTAGCCTAATGCTAGGGGAGCCCTAGCCTTAGCCTAAGCCTAAAAGTGCCCTAGCCTAAGCTAGGGGAGCGCTAGCCTTAGCCTGAACCTAGGGGTGCCCTAACCTAAGGCTAGGGCAGCCCTAGCCTTAGCCTAAGCCTAGGGGTGCCCTAACCTAAGGCTAGGGGAGCCCTAACCTAAGGCTAGGGAGCCCTAGCCTTAGCCTAAGCCTAGGGAGCCCTAGCCTAAGGCTAGGGTAGCCCTAGCCTTAGCCTAAGCCTAGGGGTGCCCTTGCCTAAGGCTAGGGGAGCCCTAGACTTAGCCTACGCTTAAAGGTGCCCTAGCATAAGGCTAGAGGATCCCTAGCCTTGGCCTAAGCCTACGGGTGCCCTAACGTAAGGCTAGTGGAGCCAGAGCCTAAGGCTCAGAGGCCCTAGCCTTAGCCTAAGCCTAGGGAAGCCCTAGCCTAAGGCTAGGGGAGCCCTAGCCTTAGCCTAAGCCTAGGGGTGCCCTAGCCTAAGGCTAGCGGAGCGCTAGCCCATGGCTAGGGTAGCTCTAGCCTAAGGCTAGGGGAGCCTTAGCCTTAGCCTAAGCCTAGGGGTGCCCTAGCCTAAGGCTAGGGGAGCACTAGCCTAAGGCTAGGGGAGCCCTAGCCTTAGCCTTAGCCTAAGCCTAGGGGTGCCCTAGCCTAAGGCTAGGGGAGCCCTATCCTAAGTCTCAGGGAGCCCTAGCCTTAGCCTAAGCCTAGGGGAGCCCTAGCCTAAGGGTAGGGGAGCCCTAGCCTTAGCCTAAGCCTTGGGGTTCCATAGCCTAAGGCTAGGGGAGCCCTAACCTAAGGCTAGGGTGCCCTAGCCTTAGCCTAAGCTTAGGGGTGCCCTAGCCTAAGGCTTGGGGATCGCTAGCTTTAGCCTAAACCTAGGGGTGCCCTAACCTAAGTCTAGAAAAGCCCTAGCCTAAGGCTAGGGGAGCCCTAGCCTAAGTCTAGGGGAGCCCTAGCGTTAGCCTAAGCCTAAGGGTGCCCTAGCCTAAGGCTAGGGGAGCACTAGCCTAAGGCTAGGGGTGTCCTAGCCTTAGCCTAAGCCTAGGGGTGCCCTAAGCTAAGGTTAGGGGTACACTAGCCTAAGGCTAGGGCAGCCATAGCCTAAGGCTTGAGGAGCCCTAGCCTAAGGCTAGGGGAGCCCTAGCTTTAGCCTAAGCCAAGGGTGCCCTAACCTACGGCTAGGGGAGCCCTAGCCCAAGGCTAGTGGAGCGCCAGTCTAAGGGTACGGGAGACTTGCCTAAGGCTAGGGGAGCCCTAGCCTTAGCCTAAGCCTAGGGGTGCCCAAGCCTACGGCTAGGGGAGCCCTAGCCCAAGGCTAGGGGAGCCCTAGCCCAAGGCTAGGGGAGCCCTAGCCTTAGCCTAAGCCTCAGGGTGCCCTGGCCTAAAGCTAGGGGGGCACTAGCCTAAGTCTCAGGGAGCTTTAGCCTTAGCCTAAGCCTAGGGGAGCCTTAGCCTAAGGCTAGGGGAGCCCTAGCCTAAGCCTAAGCCTAAAAGTGCCCTACCCTAAGGCTTGTGGAGCGCTAGCCTTAGCCTAAGCCTAGGAGTACCCTAACCTAAGTCTAGAAAAGCCCTAGCCTAAGGCTAGGGGAGCCCTAGCCCAAGGCTAGGGAAGCCCTAGCCTAAGGCTAGGGGAGCCTTAGCCTAAGGCTAGGGGAGACCTAGCCGTAGCCTAAGCCTAGGGGTGCCCTAGGCTAAGTCTAGGAGTGCCCTAGCCTAAGATTAGGGGAACACTACCCTAAGGCTAGGGGAGCCATAGCCTAAGTTTCGGGGAGCCCTAGCCTTAGGCTCGGGGAGCCCTAGCGTAAGCCTAGGGGTGCCCTTACCTAACGCTAGGGGAGCGCTAGCCTTAGCCTAATTCTAGGGGTGCCCTAGCTTAAGCCTAGGGGAGCCCTAGCCTAAGGCTAGGGGAGCCCTATCCTAAGGCTAGGGGAACCATAGCCTTAGCCTAAACCTAGGGGTGCCCTAGCCTAAGGCTAGGGGAGCCCGAACCTAAGGCTAGGGAGCCCTAGCCTTAGCCTAAGCCTAGGGGAGCCCTAGCCTTAGCCTAGCCTAAAGGTGCCCTAGCCTAAGTCTAGGGGATCCTTAGCCTTGGAATAAGGCTAGGGGAGCCCTAGCCTTAGCCTAAGCCTAGGGGTGCCCTAGCCTAAGGCTACGGGAGCCCTAGCCTAAGTCTCAAGGAGCCCTAGCCTTAGCATAAGCCTAGGGGAGCAATAGCCTAAGGGTAGGGGAGCCCTAGCCTTAGCCTAAGCCTTGGTGTTCCATAGCCTAAGGCTAGGGGATCGCTAACCTAAGGCTAGGGGTGCCTTAGCCTTAGCCTAAGCCTAGGGGTGCCCTAGCCTAAGGCTAGGGGAGCCCTAGCCTAAGGCTAGGGGAGCCTTAGCCTAAGGCTTGGGGAGCCCTAGCCTTAGCCTAAGCCTAAAAGTGCCTAAGCCTAAGGCTTGGGGAGCGCTAGCTTTAGCCTACGCCTAGGGGTGCCCTAACCTAAGGCTAGGGGAGCCCTAGCCTAAGGCTAGGGGAGCCCTAGCCTTAGCCTAAGCCTAGGGGTGCCCTAGCCTAAGGCTAGGGGAGCCCTAACCTAAGGCTAGGGAGCACTAGCCTTAGCCTAAGCCTAGGGGAGCCCTAGCCTTAGCCTAGCCTAAAGGTGCCCTAGACTAAGGCTAGGGGATCCTTAGCCTTGGCCTAAGGCTACGGGAGCCCTAGCCTTAGCCTAAGCCTAGGGGTGCCCTAGACTAAGGCTAGGGGAGCACTAGCCTAAGGCTAGGGGAGCCCTACCCTTAGCCTAAGCCTAGGGGTGCCCTAGCCTAAGGCTAGGGGAGCCCTAGCCTAAGTCTCAAGGAGCCCTAGCCTTAGCATAAGCCTAGGGGAGCCCTAGCCTAAGGGTAGGGGAGCCCTAGCCTTAGCCTAAGCCTTGGGGTTCCATAGCCTAAGGCTAGGGGAGCCCTAACCTAAGGCTAGGGGTGCCTTAGCCTTAGCCTAAGCCTAGGGGTGCCCTAGCCTAAGGCTAGGGGAGCCCTAGCCTAAGGCTAGGGGAGCCCTAGCCTTAGCCTAAGCCTAAAAGTGCCCTAGCCTAAGGCTTGGGGAGCACTAGCCTTAGCCTAAGCCTAGGGGTGCCCACGCCTAAGGCTAGGGGAGCACTAGCCGAAGGCTAGGGCAGCCCTAGCTCAAGGCTAGGGGAGCCCTAGCCTTAGCCTAAGCCTAGGGGTGCCCTAGCCTAAGGCTAGGGGAGCCCTAGCCTAAGGCTCGGGGAGCCCTAGCCTAAGCCTAGGGGTGCCCTTACCTAACGCTAGGGGAGCGATAGCCTAAGGCTAGAGGAGCCTTAGCCTTAGCCTAAGCCTGGGGGAGCCCTAGCCTAAGACTAGGGGAGCCATAGCCGAACGCTAGGGGAGCCTTAGACTTAGCCTAAGCCTACGGGTGCCCTAGCCTAAGGCTAGGGGAGCCCTAACCTAAGGCTAGGGGAGCCCTAGCCTTAGCCGAAGCCTAGGGGTGCCCTAGCATAAGGCTAGGGGAGCCCTAGCCTTAGCCTAAGCCTAAAAGTGCCCTAGCCTAAGGCTAGGGGAGCGCTAGCCTAAGGCTAGGGGAGCCCTAGCCTAAGCCTAGGGGAGCCCTAGCCTAACGCTAGGGGAGCCCTAGCCTAAGGCGAGGGGAGCCTTAACCGAAGGCTAGGGGAGCCCTAGCCTAAGGCAAGGGGAGCCCCAGCCTTAGCCTAAGCCTAAAGGTGCCCTAGCATAAGGCTAGGGGATCCCTAGCCTTGGCCTAAGCCTACGGGTGTCCTAAAGTAAGGCTAGGGGAGCCAGAGCCTAAGGCTCGGGGGCCGTAGCCTTAGCCTAAGCCTAGTCATGCCCTAGCCTAAGGCTAGGGGAGCCCTACTCTAAGGCTAGGGGAGCCCTAGCCTTAGCCTAAGCCTAGGGGTGCCCTAGACTAAGGCTATGGGAGCCCTAGCCTAAGGTTAGGGGAGCCCTAGCCTAAGGCTAGGGGAGCCCTAGCCTTAGCCTAAGCCTAGGGGTGCCCTAGCCTAAGGCTAGGGGAGCCCTAGCCTAAGGCTAGGGGAGCCCTAGCCTAAGGCTAGGGGAGCCCTGGCCTAAGCCAAGGGGAGCCCTGTCCTAAGGCTAGGGGAGCCCTAGCGTAACGCTATGGGGGCCCTAGCTTAAGGCTAGGGGAGCCCTAACCTAAGCCTAGGGGTGCCCTAGCCTAAGGATAGGGGAGCCATAGGCATAGCCTAAGCCTAGGGGTTCCCTAGCATAAGCCTAGGGGTGCCCTAGCCTAAGCCTAGGGGTGCCCTAGCATAAGGCTAGGGGAGCCTTAGTGTACAGCTAGGGGAGCACGAGCCTAAGGCTAGGGGTACCCGAGCCTACAGCTAGGGGAGCCCAAGCCTAAGGCTAGGGTAGCCCTAGCCTAAGGCTTGGGGAGCCCTAGCCTTAGCCTAAGCCTAGGGTTGCCCTAGCCTAAGGTTAGGGGAGCCCTAGCCTTAGCCTAAGCCTAAAATTGCCCTAGAATAAGTCTAGGGAAGCGCTAGGCTTAGCCTAAGCCTAGGGGTGCCCTAACCTAAGGCTAGGGGAGCCCTAGCCTAAGGCTGCGGGAGCCCTAGCCTTCACCTAAGCCTAGGGGTGCACGACGTAAAGCTATGGAGCCCTAGCCTAAGGCTAGGGGAGCCCTAGCCTTAGCCTAAGCCTAGGGGTGCCCTAACCTAAGGCTAGGGGAGCCCTAGCCTTAGCCTAAGCCTAGGGGTGCCATCGCCTAAGGCTAGGGGAGCCCTAGCCCAAGGCTAGGGGAGCCCTATCATAAGGCTAGGGGAGCCCTAGCCTAAGTCTAGGGAAGTCCTAGACTTAGCCTAAGCCTAGGGGTGCCCTAGCCTAAGGCTAGGGGAGCCCTAACCTAAGGCTAGGGAGCCCTAGCCTTAGCCTAAGCTTAGGGGAGCGCTAGCCTTAGCCTAAGCCTAGGGGTGCCCTAACCTAACGCTAGGGGAGCCCTAGCCTTAGCCTAAGCCTAGGGGTGCCCTCACATAAGGCTATGGAGCCCTAGCCTAAGGCTAGGGGAGCCCTAGCCTTAGCCTAAGCCTACGGGTGCCCTAACCTAAGGCTAGGGGAGCCCTAGCCTAAGTCTAGGGTTTCCCTAGCCTAAGGCTAGGGGAGCCATTGCCTTAACCTAAGCCTTGGGGTGCCCTAGCCTAAGTTAGTGGTGCCCTAGCCTAAGGCTAGGGGAGCACTAGCATATGCCGAGGGGAGCCCTAGCCTTAGCCTAAGCCTAGGGGTGCCCTAGCCTAAGGTTAGGGGAACACTAGCCTAAGGCTAGGGGAGCCATAGCCTAAGGATCGGGGAGCCCTAGCCTAAGGCTCGGGGAGCCCTAGCCTAAGCCTAGGTGTGCCCTTACCTAACGCTAGGGGAGCGCTAGCCTAAGCCTAGGAGTGCCCTAGCCTAAAGCTAGGGGAGCCCTAGCTTAAGGCTAGGGGTGCCCTAGCCGAAGGCTAGGGGAGCACTAGCCTTAGGCTAGGGGAGCCCTAGTTAAGGCTAGGGTAACCCTCTCCTTAGCCTAAACCTAGGGGTGCCCTAGCCTAAGGCTAGGGGAGCCCTAGACTTAGCCAAAGCCTTGGGGTGCCCTAGCGTCAGGCTAGGGGAGCCTTAGCATTAGCCTAACCCTAGGGGTGCCCTAGCCTAAAGCTAGGGAATCCCTAGCCTAAGGCTAGGGGAGCCTTAGCCTAAGGCTAGCGGACCCCTTGCATAAGGCTAGGTGTGCCCTAGCCTAAGGTTAGGGGAGCCCTAGCATAAGGCTAGGGGAGCCCTAGCCTAAGGCTAGGGGAGCCCTAGGCTTAGCCTAAGCCTAGGGATTCCCTAGCCTAAGGCTAGGGGAGCCCTAACCTAAGGCTAGGAGAGCCCTAGTCTTAGCCTAAGCCTGGGGGTTCCCTAGCCTAAGGCTAGGTGTGCCCTAGCCTAAGGCTAGGGGAGCCCTAGCCTTAGCCTTAGCCTAAGCCTAAAAGTGCCCTAGCCTAAGCCTAGGGGTGCCCTAGCCTAAAGCTAAGGGAGCCCTAACCTAAGGCTAGGGAGCCCTAGCCTTAGCCTAAGCCTAGGGTAACCATAGCCTAAGGTTCGGGTAGCCCTAGCCTAAGGCTCGGGGAGCCGTAGCCTTAGCCTAAGCCTAGGGGTGCCCTAGCCTAAGGCTAGGGGAGCCCTAGCCTAAGGCTAGGGGATCCCTAGCCTTAGACTAAGCCTAGGGGTGCCCTAGCCTAAGGCTAGGGGAGCCCTACCTTAGCCTAAGCCTAAAAGTGCCCTAGCCTAAGGCTAGGGGAGCGCTAGCCTTAGCCTAAGCCTAGGGGTGCCCTAACCTAAGGCTAGGGGAGCCCTAGCCTAAGGCTAGGGGAGCCCTAGCCTTAGCCTAAACCTAGGGGTGCCCTAGCCTAAGGCTAGGGGAGCACTAACCTAAGGCTAGGGAGCCCTAGCCTTAGCCTAAGGCTAAGGGAGCCCTAGCCTAAGCCTAGGGGAGCCCTAGCCTAAGGCTAGGGGAGCCCTAGCCTAAGGCGAGGGGAACCTTAACCTAAGGCTAGGGGAGCCTTAGCCTAAGGCTAGGGGAGCCCTAACCTTAGCCTAAGCTTAGGGGTGCCCTAGCCTAAGGCTAGGGGAGCATTAGACTTAGCCTAAGCCTAGGGGTGCCCTAGCCTAAGGCTAGGGGACCCCTAGCCTTAGCCTAAGCCTAAAGGTGCCCTAGCATAAGGCTAGGGGATCCCTAGCCTTGGCCTAAGCCTACGGGTGTCCTAAAGTAAGGCTAGGGGAGCCAGAGCCTAAGGCTCGGGTGCCCTAGCCTTAGCCTAAGCCTAGGGGAGCCTTAGCCTAAGGCTAGGGGAGCCCTAGCCTTAGCCTAAGCCTAGTCGTGCCCTAGCCTAAGGTTAGGGGAGACCTACTCTAAGGCTAGGGGAGCCCTAGCCTTACCCTTAGCCCAGGGGTGCCCTAGACTAAGGCTAGGGGAGCCCTAGCCTAAGGCTAGGGGAGCCCTAGCCTTAGCCTAAGCCTAGGGGTGCCCTAGCCTAAGGCTAGGGGAGCCCTAGCCTAAGGCTAGGGGAGCCCTAGCTTAAGGCTAGGGGAGCCTTAGCCTAAGGCTAGGGGAGCCCTAGCCTAAGGCTAGGGGAGACCTGGACTAAGCCAAGGGGAGCCCTGGCCTAAGGCTAGGGGAGCCCTAGCGTAACGCTAGGGGAGCCCTAGCTTAAGGCTAGGGGAGCCCTAACCTAAGCCTAGGGGTGCCCTAGCCTAAGGCTAGGGGAGCCCTAGCCTAAGGCTAGGGTAGCCCTAGCCTAAGCCTTGGGGTGCCCTAGTCCAAGGCTAGGAGAGCCTTAGCCTAAGGCTAGGGGAGCCCTAGCCTTAGGCTAAGCCTAGGGGTGCCCTAGCCTAATGGTAGGGGTGCCCTAGCCTAAGGCTAGGGGAGCCCTGGCCTAAGCCTAGGGATGCCCTGGTCTAAGGCTAGGGGAGCCCTAGCCTTAGCCTAAGCCTAAAAATGCCCTACCCTAAGGCTAGGGGAGCGCTAGCCTTAGCCTAAGCCTAGGGGTGCCCTAACCTAAGGCTAGGGGAGCCCTAGCCTAAGGCTACATGAGCCCTAGCCTTAGCCTAAGCCTAGGGGTGCCCTCGCCTAAGGCTAGGGGAGCCCTAGCCCCAGGCTAGGGGAGCCCTATCCTAAGGCTAGGTGAGCCCTTGCCTAAGGTTAGGGAGCCGTAGCCTTAGCCTAAGCCTAGGGATGCCCTAGCCTAAAGCTAGGGGTGCACTAGCCTTAGGCTTAGGGAGCCCTAGCCTTAGCCTAAGCCTAAGGGTGCCCCAGCCTAAGTTTAGGGGAACACTAGCCTAAGGCTAGGGGAGCCATAGCCTAAAGTTCGGGGAGCCGTAGCCTAAGGCTCTTGGAGCCCTAGCCTAAGCCTAGGGGTGCCCTTACCTAAGGCTAGGGGAGCGCTAGCCTAAGCCTAGGAGTGCCCTAGCCGAAAGCTAGGGGAGCCCTAGCTTAAGGCTAGGGGTACCCTAGCCGAAGGCTAGGGGAGCACTAGCCTAAGGCTAGGGGAGCCCTAGCTTTAGCCTAAGCCTAGGGGTGCCCTAGCCTAAGGCTAGAGGAGCCCTGGCCTAAGCCTAGTGGTGCCCTGGTCAAAGGCTAGGGGAGCCCTAGCGTAACGCTAGGGGAGCCCTTGCCTAAGTCTAGGGGAGCCCTAGCCTAAGGCTAGGTGTGCCCCAGCCCACGGCTAGGGGAGAACGAGCCTAAGGCTAGGGGAGCCTTGGCCTAAGCCTAGGAGTGCTCTGGCCTAAGGCTAGGGGAGCCCTAGCGTAACTCAGGAGCCCTAGCCTAAGGCTAGTGGAGCCCTAGCCTAAGGCTAGGTGTGCCCGAGCCCACGGCTAGGGGAGCACGAGCCTAAGGCTAGGGGAGCCCGAGTCCTTGGCTAGGGGAACCCTAGCCTAAGCCTAGGGTTGCCCAACCAAAGGCTAGGGGTGGCCGAGCCTAAGGCTAGGGGAGCACCAGCCTAAGGCTAGGGGAACCCGAGTCTAAGGCTTGGGGGAGCCCTAGCCTAAGCCTAGGGGTGACCTAGCCTAAGGATAGGGGAGCCATAGCCTTAGCCTAAGCCTAGGTGGGCCCTAGCCTAAGGGTAGGGGAGCCCTAACCTAAGGCTAGGGAGCCCTAGCCTTAGCCTAAGCCTAGGGGAGCCCTAGCCTTAGCCAAAGCCTAAAGGTGCCCTAGCCTAAGGCTAGGGGATCCCTAGCATTGGCCTAAGCCTAGGGGTGCCCTAACGTAAGGCTAGTGGAGCCCTACCCTAAGGCTAGGGGAGCCCTAGCCTTAACCTAAGCCTAGGGGTGTCCTAGCCTAAGGCTAGGGGAGCCCTAGCCTAATTCTAGGGGAGCCATAGCCTAAGGTTAGGGGAGCCCTAGCCTGAGCCTAAGCCTAGGGTTGCCCTAGCCTAAGGCTAGGGGAGCCCTGGACTAAGCCTAGGGCTGCCCTGGCCTAAGGCTAGGGGAGCCCTAGCGTAACGCTAGGGGAGCCCTAGCTTAAGTCTAGAGAAGCCCTAACCTAAGCCTATGGGTGCCCTTGCCTAAGGCTAGGGGAGCCCTAGCCTAAGGTTAGGGTAGCCCTAGCCTAAGCCAAGGGGTGCCCTAGCCAAAGGTTAGGAGAGCCTTAGCCTAAGGCTAGGGGAGCCCTAGCCTTAGCCTAAGCCTAGGGGTGCCCTAGCCTAACGTTAGGAGAGCCTTAGCCTAAGGCTAGAGGAGCCCTGGCCTAAGCCTAGTGGTGCCCTGGTCTAAGGCTAGGGGAGCCCTAGCGTAACGCTAGGGGAGCCCTTGCCTAAGTCTAGGGGAGCCCTAGCCTAATGCTAGGTGTGCCCCAGCCCACGGCTAGGGGAGCACGAGCCTAAGGCTAGGGGAGCCTTGGCCTAAGCCTAGGGGTGCTCTGGCCTAAGGCTAGGGGAGCCCTAGCGTAACGCAGGAGCCCTAGCCTAAGGCTAGTGGAGCCCTAGCCTAAGGCTAGGTGTGCCCGAGCCCACGGCTGGGGGAGCACGAGCCTAAGGCTAGTGGAGCCCGAGTCCTTGGCTAGGGGAACCCTAGCCTAAGCCTAGGGTTGCCCTAGCCAAAGGCTAGGGGTGCCCGAGCCTAAGGCTAGGGGAGCACGAGCCTAAGGCTAGGGGAACCCGAGTCTAAGGCTTGGGGGAGCCCTAGCCTAAGCCTAGGGGTGACCTAGCCTAAGGATAGGGGAGCCATAGCCTTAGCCTAAGCCTAGGGGTTCCCTAGCATAAGCCTAGGGGTGCCCTAACCTAAGCCTAGGGGTGCCCTAGCATAAGGCTAGGTGAGCCTTAGCGTACGGCTAGGGGAGCACGAGCCTAAGGCTAGGGGTGCCCGAGCCTACAGCTAGGGGAGCCCAAGCCTAAGGCTAGGGTAGCCCTAGCCTAAGGCTTGGGGAGCCCTAGCCTTAGCCTAAGCCTAGGGGTGCCCTAGCCTAAGGTTAGGGGAGCCCTAGCCTTAGCCTAAGCCTAAAATTGCCCTAGACTAGGGCTAGGGGAGCGCTAGCCTTAGCCTAAGCCTAGGGGTGCCCTAACCTAAGGCTAGGGGAGCACTAGCCTAAGGCTAGGGGAGCCCTAGCCTTAGCCTAAGCCTAGGGGTGCCATCGCCTAAGGCCAGGGGAGCCCTAGCCCAAGGCTAGGGGAGCCCTATCATAAGGCTAGGGGAGCCCTAGCCTAAGGCTAGGGTAGTCCTAGACTTAGCCTAAGCCTAGGGGTGCCCTAGCCTAAGGCTAGGGGACCCCTAACCTACGGCTAGGGGAGCCCTAGCCTTAGCCTAAGCCTAGGGGTGCCCTAGCCTAAGGCTAGGGAGCCCTAGCCTTAGCCTAAGCTTAGGGGAGTGCTAGCCTTAGCCTAAGCCTAGGGGTGCCCTAACCTAACGCTAGGGGAGCCCTAGCCTTAGCCTAAGCCTAGGGGTGCCCTAACATAAGGCTATGGAGCCCTAGCCTAAGGCTAGGGGAGCCCTAGCCTTAGCCTAAGCCTAGGGCTGCCCTAACCTAAGGCTAGGGGAGCCCTAGCCTAAGTCTAGGGTTTCCCTAGCCTAAGGCTAGGGGAGCCATTGCCTTAACCTAAGCCTTGGGGTGCCCTAGCCTAAGCCTAGAGGTGTCCTAGCCTAAGGCTAGGGGAGCCCTAGCCCAAGGCTAGGGGAGCCCTAGCCTAAGGCTAGGGGAGCCCTAGCCTTAACCTAAGCCTAGGGGTGCCCTAGCCTAAGGCTAGGGGAGCACTAGCCTATGCCTAGGGGAGCCCTAGCCTTAGCCTAAGCCTAGGGGTGCCCTAGCCTAAGGTTAGGGGAACACTAGCCTAAGGCTAGGGGAGCCATAGCCTAAGGTTCGGGGAGCCCTAGCCTAAGGCTCGGGGAACCCTAGCCTAAGCCTAGGGGTGCCCTTACCTAACGCTAGGGGAGCGCTAGCCTAAGCCTAGGAGTGCCCTAGCCTAAGTCTAGGGGAGCCCTAGCTTAAGGCTAGGGCTGCCCTAGCCTAAGGCTAGGGGAGCACTAGCCTAAAGCTAGGGGAGCACTAGCCTTAGGCTAGGGGAGCCCTAGTTAAGGCTAGGGGAGCCCTCTCCTTAGCCTAAACCTAGGGGTGCCCTAGCCTAAGGCTAGGGGAGCCCTAGCCTTAGCCAAAGCCTTGGGGTGCCCTAGCGTAAGGCTAGGGGAGCCCTAGCCTTAGCCTAACCCTAGGGGTGCCCTAGCCTAAAGCTAGGGAATCCCTAGCCTAAGGCTAGGGGAGCCTTAGCCTAAGGCTAGGGGACCCCTTGCATAAGGCTAGGTGTGCCCTAGCCTAAGGTTAGTGGAGCCCTAGCATAAGGCTAGGGGAGCCCTAGCCTAAGGCTAGGGGAGTCCTAGGCTTAGCCTATGCCTAGGGGTGCCCTAGCCTAAGGCTAGGGGAGCCCTAACCTAAGGCTAGGAGAGCCCTAGTCTTAGCCTAAGCCTAGGGGTTCCCTAGCCTAAGGCTAGGTGTCCCCTAGCCTTAGGCTAGGGGAGCCCTAGACTTAGCCTAAGCCTAGGGGTGCCGTAGCCTAAGGCTAGGGGAGCTCTAGCCTTAGCCTTAGCCTAAGCCTAAAAGTGCCCTAGCCTAAGCCTACGGTTGCCCTAGCCTAAAGCTAGGGGAGCCCTAACCTAAGGCTAGGGAGCCCTAGCCTTAACCTAAGCCTAGGGTAACCATAGCCTAAGGTTCGGGTAGCCCTAGCCTTAGCCTAAACCTAGGGGAGCCCTAGCCTAAGGCTAGGGGAGCACTAGCCTTTTAAGCCTAGGGGTGCCCTAGCCTAAGGCTAGGGGAGCCCTAGCCTAAGGCTAGGGGAGCCCTAGCCTAAGGCTAGGGGAGCCCTAGCCTTAGCCTAAGCCTAGGGGTGCCCTAGCCTAAGGCTAGGGGAGCCCTAGCCTAAGGCTAGCGGAGCCCTAACATTAGCCTAAGCCTAGGGGTGCCCTAGCCTAAGGTTAGGGGAACACTAGCCTAAGGTTAGGGGAGCCATAGCCTAAGGTTCGGGGAGCCCTAGCCTAAGGCTCGGGGAGCCTTAGCCTAAGCCTAGGGTTGCCCTTACGAAACGCTAGTGGAGCGCTAGCCTAAGCCTAGGAGTGCCCTAGCCTAAGGCGAGGGGAGCCCTAGCCTTAGCCTAAGCCTAGGGGTGCCCTAGCTTAAGGCTAGGGGAGCCCTAGCATTAGCCTAAGCCTAAAAGTGCCTTAGCCTAAGGCTAGGGGAGCGCTAGCCTTAGCCTAAGCCTAGGGGTGCCCTACCTAAGGCGAGGGGAGCCCTAGGCTAAGGCTAGGGGAGCCCTAGATTTAGCCTAAGCCTAGGTGTGCCCTAGCCTAATTCTAGGGGAGCACTAGCCTTAGCCTAAACCTATAGGTGCCCTAGCCTAAGGCTAGGGGAGCCCTAGCCTAAGGCTAGCGGAGCCCTAGCCTTAGCCTAAGCCTAGGGGTGCCCTAGCCTAAGGTTAGGGGAACACTAGCCTAAGATTAGGGGAGCCATAGCCTAAGGTTCGGGGAGCCCTAGCCTAAGGCTCGGGGAGCCGTAGCCTAAGCCTAGGGGTGCCCTTACCTAACGCTAGGGGAGCGCTAGCCTAAGCCTAGGAGTGCCCTAGCCTAAGGCGAGGGGAGCCCTAGCCTTAGCCTAAGCCTAGGGGTGCCCTAGCTTAAGGCTAGGGGAGCCCTAGCCTTAGCCTAAGCCTAGGGGTGCCCTAGCCCAAGGCTAGGGGAGCCCTAGCCTTAGCCTAAGCCTAGGGGTGCCCTAGCCTAAGGCTAGGGGAGCCCTAAACTACGTATCGGTGTGCCCTAGCCTTAGGCTATGCCTAGTGGTGCCCTAGCCTAAGGCTAGGGGAGCAATAGCCTAAGGCTAGGGGAGCCATAGCCTAAGGTTCGGGGAGCCCTAGCCTAAGGCTCCGGGAGCCCTAGCCTTAGCCTAAGCCTAGGGGTGCCCTAGCCTAAGGCTAGGGGAGCCCTAGCCTAAGGGTTGGGGAGCCCTAGCCTAAGGGTAGGGGAGCCCTAGCCTAAGGCTAGGGGAGCTTTAGCCTTAGCCTAAGCCTAGGGGTGCCCTAACCTAAGTGTAGAAAAGCCCTAGCCTAAGGCTAGGGGAGCCCTGGCCTAAGGCTAGGGGAGCCCTAGACTTAGCCTATGCCTAGGGATGCCCTAGCCTAAAGCTAGGGGAGCGCTAGCCTTAGCCTAAGCCTAGGGGTGCCCGAAAATAAGGCTACGGGAGCAGTTGCCTTAGCCTAAGCCTAGGGGTGCCCTAGCCTAAGGCTAGGGGAGCACTAGGCTAAGGCTAGGGGAGCCCTAGCCTAAAGATAGGGGACCACTAGCATAAGGCTAGGGGAGCCCTAGCCTAAGGCTAGGTGTGCCCTAGCCTAAAGATAGGGGACCACTAGCATAAGGCTAGGGGAGCCCTAGCCTAGGGCTAGGGGAGTCCTAGACTTAGCCTAAGCCTAGGGGTGCCCTAGACTAAGGCTATGGGGGCCCTAACGTAAGGCTTGGGGAGCCCTAGACTTAGCCTAAGCCTAGGGGTGCCCTAGCCTAAGGCTAGGGGAGCACTAGGCTAAGGCTAGGGGAGCCCTAGCCTTAGCCTAAGCCTAGGGGTGCCCTAGCCTAAGGCTAGGGGAGCCCTAGCCTAAGGCTAGGGGAGCCCTAGCCTAAGGCTAGGGGAGCTTACCCTTAGTCTAAGCCTAGGTGGGCCCTAGCCTAAGGGTAGGGGAGCCCTAACC